>NC_136809.1:50397862-50457862 GCF_951216825.1 Electrona antarctica
TTTTTTAATAAGTGGTGCCAAAGTTTGTGTTTTCGCCATTGAGAATGCATTTGGCGTTTAAATTAAATAACTCCGAAACTATAAAACATTTCAAAGTAAAAAGTTCCAGCATGTGTCTCCACAGTCAGCTGAATTATAAAAAATGTGAATGGATTTTCTAGGTGAAAGTGATTTTTGGGCAGTTTTGCGTGGGCTCTCAATGTGTTAACAGTGATACGATACGTATCACGATACATGGTTGACGATACGATACATGGACGATATTGGTTCATTATGGCGACCCGATACGATACGATTCAATGATTTGAAATAGATACAGTAACTATTTAAAATACATTGACATTATTTTAAACTAAGTAATTAAACCCCTCTTGATAAATACCATGCACAAAAATGTAGTATTGATACAATCGATTATTTACATAGCAAAACTATTCGATAGGATACGATACATAGTCAATGTTGCTGTTTTCATTTCGATATACTTCGATTCTTGAAATTAAAATAAATTTTTCGATGCAGTTACTATATTGTACTATATACATTACACCCCTACTGTACACGTTCTTCCCTTTTTTTCTCTTGCTTTAATGATGATTTCCTCTTTTTCATAGAAGTGCATATTTGTATGTCTTTAAATGTTCTGATGAATTGAAGATGGAGGACCCTGATCTTAGTGCTTTTTCTGGTTTTATCCTCGTAGCAGTTTTTGGATTGACCTGTACTTTCATTTGAACTGTACCCATTCTACAATAACATTTCCAATCAATCAATCAATCAATCAATCAATCAATCAATCAATCGTACCTGAAGAGAGTGCGCTTCTCCAGTCTGAGATCCCGAGAACACAGAGTCATACAGTCCTGATCCAGAACCAGAGGCTGAGAGGAGGGAGAGAGAGAGAGAGAGAGAGAGAGAGAGAGAGAGAGAGAGAGAGAGAGAGAGAGAGAGAGAGAGAGAGAGAGAGAGAGAGAGAGACAGAGACAGAGACAGAGACAGAGACAGAGACAGAGACAGAGACAGAGAGAGAGAGAGAGAGAGAGAGAGAGAGAGAGAGAGAGAGAGAGAGAGAGAGAGAGAGAGAGAGAGAGAGAGAGAGACAGAGAGAGAGAGAGAGAGAGAGAGAGAGAGAGAGAGAGAAGAGAGAGAGAGAGAGAGAGAGAGAGAGAGAGAGAGAGAGAGACAGAGAGAGAGAGAGAGAGAGAGAGAGAGAGAGAGAGAGAGAGAGAGAGAGAGAGAGAGAGAGAGAGAGAGAGAGGATTAATACTATTCTACATCCTGCAGCACCAACGGTATTTAATGCAGTGGTGGAAAAAGTACTTAAAGTACTTAAAGGACCACTTCACCACTTTTCAACTTCTCTTCCTATAATTGGTCCTCACTAATGTTCATGATAAAATACTACAATTTTTTGTGTCTCATAGGAGGGCTGTGGGCAGTTCAGAAAGCCGTCCACCAGTGACATCATCGATGGTGAATCCAAGCTAATAGAAATGGCAGGATTTCTTTTCCTGAAAAGTTGCAATGCAAAAGTTGAAGCCATGGTTCTCACGATAATAAAAATCTAAATATATTTTAATTTTTAAAAACAAATCTTGTTAAAAAAAATCTGCCTAATGATGATGTCACTGGTGGACGGGTGTCCGAACTGCCCAAAGCCCTCCTATGAGACACAGACTGAGTAGGAAAAAATGGTGGTGTTTTATCATGAACATTAGTGAGGACCAAATATATGAAGAGATGTTGAAAAGTGGTGAAGTGGTCCTTTAAGTACTGAAATGTAGAAATACTCTGTTACAAGTAAAATCCAGAATTCAGAATGTACTCGAGTAAAAGTACAAAAGTATCATTAGGCTTCGAAGTTCCAGGTAGTCAACCAGCCTAGTAAGATCATTGGAAGCAAACAACTGTGACTGTATACAAGTACGACTCCATAACCAAGAAGGCAGTTCAGATTTACAATGATTCCACCCACCCTCTTCTTCGCCCCGAATTTCACCTCTTAACCCATTTTGACTTGACCATTTTGAGCTATGTTTCTATGTCAGTCGTTCTTCGATTTTTCAAAAATAGCAGACCTACAAGCTCATAGCGCGCCACTCGGTGGCGCGCTATGAGCTTGTAGATCTGCTATTTTTCAATAGCTAAAGCATAACATAATCCTAAAAGGGGTTCCCGCCCAAAATGGGTTAACATGCAGGCAGGAGGCTTAGGCGCCTGACAAGTACATAAGAGACAGCTGTCTCTTTTATGTGTCAGGCGCCTTAGAGTGCTATTAGCAAAAAACAGAAGGGTTACAAGACAGTGTTTGTGCCAACGGCGGTGGACATTTTAAATAAGAAAATGGTTTAAATAGCTCTACCACCTATTGATCCCTACAACACATGATCACTGTTGCTGCGTTATTCTGGGGATGCATTTTAGATAGTAGGTTATTTTAAGGCAATTTGTGTATTCTATGTAATGAATGTTTTTATTGTTGTAAATGGACTGCCAGTGTGCCAGAGGCAGATTTACCATAATTATTATGTCAAACTTAACCCATTTTGAGCGGGAACCCCTTTTGGTGTTAGCATTATGTTATGCTTTAGCTATTGAAAAATAGCACATCTACAAGCTCAAGCTACGAGCTTGTAGGTCTGCTATTTTTGAAAAATCGAAGAACGACTGACATAGAAACATAGCTTTTTCAGAAAACTGTCAGGATGTAGAAGACATTTTTAGAATCTGATCTCAGTCCAAAATGGGTTAAGGCATTTGTGTATTCTATGTACAGTAATGAATGTTTTTATTGTTGTAAATGGACTGCCAGTGTGCCAGAGGCAGATTTACCATATTATGTAAAACTTAATGGACGATAAAGTTTATCTTTAACAGTCAACATGCTTCCAATAACTCGCCAGCCACCATGGGCGATAATAATGACGGTCATGTGGTGGAACATGCACGGAGTAAAGCAAAATAAAATCTCACGACTGAAACAGCGTGCCCCCACACTACCTATAATTCCTAAATAATTAAAACACAATATGTAAATTAAATTAAGATGTTTTAGTAATATTGTTCCATGCCGTTACATACTGCCAATCAGGTGAAGGAATCACAGACTGAGGCTTTACCGTTTGATTTTACATGAAATGTCCCGAGACCATTAGGGTTTTATGGAAGATGTTTCTGCACACAATGCTCAATGACCACTTGGAATGCTCTAATCTTAAAATAAGCAAAAGTAGACTACTTTGGCTCATTCGCTTATGCTTCCTCTATAATTTCTATCCCACGATTTTGCAACCCATTTTTTCACCCAGTGTCAATTATCTAATGTAATCCTGGGCGCTACACTTCCTCTGCCAACACCTCATGCTTCCTTCTATGCATGAGGGGTCCAAGTTGCTTCTTTTCACCTGACAGGGTAGAGTTTCCCCGGTTGGATGTAGCGTGTGGAAGGAACACGTTATTCCGACCAGTTCCTTTCCCCTCCATCAGCCGCCCCGGCTGGCCAGGGGGAGCTAGTTTAGAGACCAGGATTTCTGCATGTTTTTTGTGAGGGTACCTACACTAGGGGACACGGGGAGAACATGTGAGGGTACCTACCCTAGGGGACACGGGGAGAACATGTGAGGGTACCTACCCTAGGGGACACGGGGAGAACTTGTGAGGGTACCTACTCTAGGGGACACGGGGAGAACATGTGAGGGTGCCTACCCTAGGGGACACGGGGAGAACATGTGAGGGTACCTACCCTAGGGGACACGGGGAGAACATGTGAGGGTACCTACCCTAGGGGACACGGGGAGAACATGTTAGGGTACCTACACTAGGGGACACGGGGAGAACATGTGAGGGTACCTACCCTAGGGGACACGGGGAGAACATGTGAGGGTACCTACCCTAGGGGACACGGGGAGAACATGTGAGGGTACCTACCCTAGGGGACACGGGGAGAACATGTGAGGGTACCTACACTAGGGGACACGGGGAGAACATGTGAGGGTACCTACCCTAGGGGACACGGGGAGAACATGTGAGGGTACCTACCCTAGGGGACACGGGGAGAACATGCAAACTTCACACAGAAAGGCCCTTTCACCAACCGCCAACGTATTCTCTTATGCTTAAATAGAAGAAATGCTGGCATCTCCAGAATCCAAACGACTGAAATCAGCCGCGGCGACTGAGAACTCTTAATCCATGAACGCGTACCTTCTCCCCTCCCACCAGGAACAGGTCCACGGCTGCCAGGTTGATGCAGAGCTTCTCGCAGAGGCCCAGCAGGAGGTCCCTGATGGACACCCCGGCCCGCAGCGGCACCGAGCAGCACGAGCCGTCCGGGAGGCTGATGTTGCACTGCCTCAGGGGGGCGCTGCTGCTGACCCCAGCGCTGCCCCCAGCGCCACGCTCCGCCGGCGCCGACACGGAGCTGCGGGGCAGGTCTCCCTGTGTGGGGGGGGGGGGGGAGGAGGAGGTGGAGGAGGTGGAGGAGGAGAGGGAGAATGAGCATAGGTGTGCTGGGTGAAATCAGCCCTCAGCTATATCTGTAAGAAATACTGGGAGGGGATCTCCTCCCCTTACTGGGCAGGGCTTTTCATACCCCTCTCCTACTGGGCAGGGGTTTTCCCTTTTTTTTTTTTTTTTTTTTTTTACATGAGTTGGGCATTTCATTTTTTGTGTGGCTTTCGCCTTTATTTTTATATTTTTTTATGGAGGGACAGACAGTTGGGCGTTGTGATAATCTAGTAGACTCTGGAAAAGCATTCCAGCAGCCAGCTTGTAGCATGGCTCGTTATAGGCAATAGACTTTCAATCCATTGATTGATTGATTGAAGAATTTATTAACAGTTTGCAGAATTACAGTACATTTCAAGCACAAACTCAATACAAAGGCTGTTAACTGTGAGTGGACGACCCAATTAAGCATTACACTTGTTTCCAACAGGGTCCACCATGTTCAAATCATCAAAACATTTAGAGACATACAAATAGACACTTCTATAGACAGAACAGGAATTCATCAAAAGGGAGGTAAAAAGGGAAAAGAAATATATACAGTGAGGGGAAAGAAGGGGGGGGGGCGGGGGGGGGGATTCAGATTTTACGGGGGCCAGTTTCGAATTGCAGCCATCCGTAGGTGCCCTTTGAGAGCGGTTTTGAAGGAGTCAAGGGATTCGCATGTCTTAATGACAGTTGGTAGGGCGTTCCACATTTTGGTGGCATAGGAGCGAAAAGAATTTAGTCCCTTGTTTGTGCCGAATCTGGGTTGTACATGGTTCGTTGCACTCCCTCTGGTGTTGTGGGTGTGGACTTCGTTAACATTAAGGAAGTATCTAGACAGGTACATGGGTATCTTGGTGGTGTATCGAATCTTGTGGACCAGACCCATTGCAAGATGCTGTACTCTGTCGTCGACCCTAAGCCATTCCAGCCTGTCGAAGTGGGCAGGGGTGAGGTGGGTTCGGGGGGCTAGATCAAGTAGGAGCCTGACCAGTTTGTTTTGGGAAGTCTGGAGCCTGGTTTTAAGGGCCTTTGAGGTGCTGTGGTACCAGGAGGTGCATGCATAGTCAAAGAAACCCTGTACAAGGGCTCCTGTTAAGGTCTTCAAGGTGTTTTTGTTGACCAGTGAGGAGATCCTGTAGAGGAATCTTGTTCTATGGTTGACTTTTTTGATTACGTTGGTGGCCATTTTATCACCGGAAAGATTAGCCTCCAGGATGGAACCTAGGTAGGTAATTTCATCTTTACGTGTGATAACATTGTCACCCACTCTAACCAAGAAGCCATTTGCCTTGCTGAGATTACTAATAGAGCCAAAGAGAATGGATTCAGTTTTTCCCAGGTGTAAAGATAGTTTGTTATCAGCGAGCCAGGTGCAGATTCTACCGAGTTCAGAGCTGAGGGCATTTTCAACCTGCAGTTTGTCCCTGTCCGAGACCAGCAGTGCTGAGTCATCTGCGAACAGGAACAAGTTGCAGTCACAGGCTGAAGTCATGTCGTTTACATATATTAGGAACAGTAGAGGCCCTAGTATGCTTCCTTGTGGAACGCCACAGCTCACTGGGAGGGGGGGGAACCCATACCTCCTGGGTTCGAATCCTGCTTACGCCATTATTTCTGTGTCCACCGCAAACAGTTTTCTTTTTTACACAAATCACCCCCGTTGCTCCCGACATGCATTGGTCCGACATGCGTTGCGTCGTGCTTGCGGTTAGGTGTGGTATAGGGTTTAGGGGTAGCGTTAGTAATGACCGACATACAGTACACGTTTACCCGTGGCTTTGTGGGGTGCCACTCAAAGTGACTATACCGGGTTGGGCTTTCTGGATTCTGACGGATACAGTATAGCTGAGGGCTGAAAACACCCACGTGCGAGCATAGACGGAGCCTGAGATAACGGGCCCCTGGGCCACCGATACGCCCATTTAGATCAATCACAGTCGATAGATAACATAATAACATTATGTCTTCAGGTCTATATGGCTTAAGACCTTTCTGGTCATCTTGACATGCCGGAGTGGATGGCATCGTTCTCCTCAATGCTGTTAAAACGCCAAGACGAGACACGCGTGGCGATACAGAAAAGTGGAAAAGGATGACGGGGGACTACAGACTATAGCAGCGTGTGTTTATAGCCGTGATAAAGGAGGAAGCCATCTGCCATGACAGATGTGTTGGTTTAAGTAGACCCATGACGATAGCCTGAAACACGCTCAGCCTTGGATTTTCCATTTGGTTTGAATTCACACACACACACACACACACACACACACGCTTTTCAAAATCAACCCTGGCTGACACTGACCTCGTTCTTCCCAGACCCCGGCGTCCCCAGCTCCAGACTGGCTCCAGACGACAGTGAACCCTGGGATTCCCGGCGGCCATTGCTGCCTGAGAAATCTGACCACAAGGAAATAAAACAGAATTAGCTCATTAGCAGTGTGTGGACTGAAAGGGGGCCAGCTTTCTGGGCATAAAAAGGAGCGATGCAACGAATATTCAGCCACCGAAGCTATTCGGCCGAATAGTGGCAAAAAAAATGCATATTCGGAATTCGGTTCGGTTGATTTTAGAGCCAAAACCGAATAGTCCAAGAACATGGGTTACTTTCGTAACCTACTGTGTTGTTGCGATGACGTGATCAAAATGTAATCTTGTAGTCTTTTGTGATTATCATGTAGCTCTTCACAAACATAGCAACAGGGCTGGTTAACAAACTGCTTTTTGGTGTAGAGCACATTAAAACCTTCTACAGAAACCTAGGTGTTTGTAACGACGATTTTAAGCCGGTAATGGTAACAAGTTACAACTGATGAGGTACTTAAGAAACTGAGTGCCCTACAACCCAACAAGGCCACTGGCCATGACAATATTCCCTCCAAATTTCTCAGAAGACTCAGCCATCTCTATAGCTCCAATCATCACCCAGCCACATAATAAACCTTGATCTCAATCAAACAGGGACAGGTCCCCCAAGATTTCAATCAATCAATCAATCAATCTCTACAACAAATGAAGGGCCATGACAGCAATGGTATACAAAAACTGGTCAAATAAATAAATAAATGATATAAAATATGAATCATATTTGGCTATAAAAAAAAAAAAAGCATGCTACGCTCGAAAACCAGAGATACAGAAGGTGTAACTGACTGTAGTTGAAATCGGCCAGGTCTCGTTTCTTGGGGCCTTTGCCGAAGCTCCTGTTGCGGGACCAGGAGAAGAACATGCCCTTCCTCCCTCCTTCATCCCGGCACTCGTTGTCCAGGGAACGTCCCGACTTGGTCTTCTTGTCCTCCTAAAACAAAGTTAAAAACAACACAGGCAGGAACAAACATTAACCCATTTAGGCCTGAGATCAGATTCTATAAATGTCTTCTACATCCTGACAGTTTCCTGAAAAAGCTATGTTTCTGTGTCAGTCGTTCTTCGATTTTTCAATAGTTAAAGCATAACATAATGCTAACACCAAAAAGGATTCCCGCCCAAAATGGGTTAAGAGAAGAAAAGTTTGCAATAAAAATTGATTTGTTTGCTGCCAAGGAGGTTAGGAAGTTTGTGTTCAACTAAGAGATAAAACTTTACTAAGAGAGAGAACAGTACAACTTAAGAGATAAAAATGACACGATGCAGCACACACTCCAGTGCGTGTGCACACACACACACACATGAGGGTGTGTGCGTGTGTCTCTCTCCAGTGTGAGACCAACAGACAGCAAGCCACAGTAAACAATGTGTGCGCGCAAGCACACCCACGCGCACAAACGGCCGCATGCGGTCTGTTGTCGAGCGGAAAAACTCTAAATGAATGGTTGTATATAATCAGGGTGATCCGTTACTTTTACGACAAATAGCTGGAGCCTGTGTCTCACAGCTGACATAATAAAAAAACACTTTGACGAACAGCAGTCGCATTCCTGATGATCACGACCTAGTGAGACCCTGCTCTTACAATAACTGGCACATGCAATCAAATGTGCCCTCCCTATTCTAGGCGCGTGACTATAGGTGATAAATGTTACCCAAAAAAAGTACATAGAGAGAGAAAATAGAGGGTATGCACATGCCTAAAGTGAATGGCACATCGAGTGGCAAATCGAGTGGCAAAGCAACATGCAAAGTGAGTTTAACATTGTTTAACGTTGTTTAATGCAATCAGATAGGACTTTTCTGTGTGGATGAATGGGCTGTCAAGGCCAGAAAGTAGTTTTTTGCCACTCAGTAGGCGTTCCTGCATAACTTCCTGGTTTGATGATGATGTCACGCGCATACCTATAGCAGATGTACAAGCTCACAGGGGCAATTTTCACTATTTAGCATTCTACTTGATCGTACTACAGCGTCACATTAGGGCTTAAAGCTCCACTATGTCAACATTTTAGTGAATACATCTTTATTTTGACCACCAATCTGTATGGTAGAAGATGTTCATATAATAGAACTAAAACAACTGCAGCGATATAGCTGCTCGTTTATTGTCACATTTAGATCCTGTCGTAGTGTACTACCACTACCGCCTATAGGGTGACCAGATGCCCCCTTTTGCGTGGGACAGTCCCTCATTTCCAAGACTTTTCAAGCGTCCCACAAATTGAGACCCTGTCACATTGTGACTGGCAGCATCAGTGTTCAAATGCCCTATTAGTTAGTCCCCTATGGCCTAGTTGGTTTTCAGTTGTAAATCTCTCTCTTTTTCTGCAAGATGTGTTTTAAGCATGTTAAAATAACACAAGAAAGTTCCCCTAAACTACGATATCAAGTCGGCCATACCACCCATGACCAAAATTTGCATTGGGAAAAAAAAGGTCAGGCGCCAGAGGGGTTTAATAACAAAATTATAGGCAATATTAGGCCGAATAGCAACTAATTAATTAAGTTGCTATTAAATGCCTTGATGTCATATTCGACCAATATGACATGATCAAGGCATTTAAAAGCAACTTAAGTAATTAGTTGCTATTAAACCCTGTCCTGTCCTACACAATACTTGTGTGGGACACAAGTATTGTGTAGGGATACTTGTCCCTCAAATGAACAGTTTGGATCTGGTCACCCTACTACTTTAAGCTAGGGGGTGTGGGGGGCATGACTTTCACATGACATGCCATGACTTTGTCACAGTGATAAATACAGTATCAGTGATATAAAAAAAATAATGGCGACTGAATATTATATCTGCTCGGCGGCAGGGTAATTAACTACCATTTATGTACCTTAGCCGCTGCATGCATGTCCAATGAGTTAAACATGTCATTGTGCATGCAATGCATCAGGGACAGGTGACCGTAAGTCAGTGAGGTTTTTTTTCAGGAGACTCAAAGCAGAAACAAGTATGCATAGATAATGCCACAGAGAGATGGGGTTGATTGAGCACATAAATAATTAGCATCCTCGCGCACTCTGAGCGCACAAGCTTTGAAATTGCAGACGTAAACAGGAAATGCACGGGATCCAGCGAGTACAGTGCCGACATGGAATTTGGATTCAATGATAACATTATTCCTATTGCACTAAAACCTCCACGTCTATGACGTTTACTACGTTTGACTACGGTCAAAATTCCACAGCACTTCTTCCCCGATTTTGTAAATACATCAAAGATGCGATTATAATCCATTTGTAATGGATGAAGCCTTGGCCTGGAAGAGAGGTCATCAGGTGGTCCCCAACCTTCTTAGAGTGTTTCAACCCTCAGCCACTACATTCTCCAGTTGGCGGGTCAGCAGTGATTGGCCAAGTCACTGCCCCTCCCTCTCCTCCAGGCTTCCAGCTATAGACGAAACCACGGAGTGCCACCCTGGGCGCAGCCATCACCGAGGTGCAACCAGCACCAGCTATAGCATTGGCCACACCGGGCCAACAGGGAAGCCTGTGTCCTGCCGGCCAGGTGCAGAAAACCAGTGCTGACCACACCCCAGCGATCACCGCGCCCAGGACAGTGCGTTAACGGCATGGAGCACTTCATTGTAACGATCGGCTATTATTAGCGTTAGCACACACTGTTTATCTTTGGCCAGAAACGTTGTCGGGAGCGATGCGGTACAAAACCACAAATGACATCCGAACCTCGGATGATGAATCAGGAAAACCATGGACAGCGCTCGTAGTTTCAGAGGTACGAGGCGTTGAAAATCCTACTTTGACTGGAGGTAAAATAATGGGGGGCGTGTGCAAAGATCCTGGTGCTGGGGGTGACAGAGGCGTTGCCTAGCAACCGGACCAATGTTAAAATACGAATAGAGATAGGCAGATAACGTCCCGGGTGTACGAATATATATACGCAGCTGGCATAAAAATAATAAAGTGTTTGGTAAAAATTTCAGCACGTGCACAGGGGGACCCAGGTTCAACATTTTGGGTAGGACATGTGGTTAACTGTCAGTGTGAAAAATGAAGGGTCCATATTGGGTCAATTTCTTACTAAATTAGGATTTTGCCGGGGGGGGGGTTACCTTCTTGGGCGTGGAGAGGTTGGATCGGTCCGAGGAGCCTGTGGTGCTGTGCTTGGAGGTGGGGCTGCTGGGGATGTGGTAGGGGTCCGGGAGGGGCCGACCCTCCACCTCAGCCAGCATGCACTCCTGGTAGAGCAGAGACTTGAGGAAGCGCGTGTAGCTGTCAAACTTCATCAGGTTGAAGATCTGGAGAAGAGGCAGGGGGTGAGGAGAGGAGGGGAGGGAGGGAGGACAGACAGACAAGAGTTCAAGAAAGAATCCAAAAACTCAATGTTGATCTTCACAGTTCTGTGTTTTATGTAGGTGTTTAGGGCGGATGTGGCTTAGGAGGTAGAGCAGGTCGTCCAATGATCCGTGGGTCGGCGGTTCGAATCCCGGCTCCTCCTGTCCACATGTCGAAGTGTCCTTGGGCAAGACACTGAACTTGAACACCCTTTTTGAAACTAAGACCTCGCCACTCGCCCTACACACTTCCACTTGGTTTGAGCATAGATATATAAATAATAGACGGCACCGGGATTCCCCTCGCCTCCAGTGCCGTCTCTATTGTTCATATATCTATGCTCAAAGCAAGTGGAAGTGTGTAGGGCGAGTGGCGAGGTCTTAGTTTCAAAAAGGGGGCTACATTGCCTCCAATGAGTCGGTCGGTGCGAGCTCGCCACCATTGGTGTGTGAATGTGGGAAGTGAGGACGCTGGCGGCGACTGTTTGCCGCTTCACCTCCCAATGTATGAATGAATGAACCATTGTGTAAAGCGCTTTGAGCACTTGGAAAAGCGCTATTAAAATGCAATTAATTGAATCTGGTGTCAAGTCAATGGTGCCACAAGATCTCAGTAAACTCAGCAGAATTCTAAGAAAGTGTCTTGTGTGCGTACGTGACTACGCAGTCACGTACGCACACAAGACACTTTCTTAGAAAGTTATTTCTGCTTTAGTGAGAGAGAGAGAGAGAGAGAGAGAGAGAGAGAGAGAGAGAGAGACAGACATCGGGTCAGAAAGAAGGAATAAGCATTATTTACGTGGTGTATCACCACAGACTTGTGACTCTTATCAGAGTTTGAACATTTGAGCTGCTGCAATCAATGCAGCTATTCAGCCAGTGAACGGAGCGACCCCCTCACGCCACAGATACACACAACATCATCTATGCAGCCATTCAGATCCATCATGCTGTCCGAGATGACAGTGCAGATAAACCTCACACTGGGTCAACAGCTAGAGCAGTGTGGTTGTCAACAGTTTTTCATATCAAGGCCAATTATGTATTCAGAATTTGAGCCCACGGACCACCATTTGACGAGATTCAGCCTCTCAGTCCCAAGACTTGGATAAGTTGTCGTTGGATTCAATTCCATGTAATGCTGTATTGATGTTGGTACCATAGGAGATACCGGGCAAACGTTGATCAAAATAACAATTCTTCCTCATTCTCTGATTGGACTTATTGTAAATTAAATGATGTAGATGTTTAACAATAGTTTAATTCTTGAGAGTGTAAAATGAAAACAAATTTGGTTTCATTTTACACTTATATGTGTATGTGTTTATATTGTATGTATTTGGTTTTCATTTTACAGTAATTTTACAATTTCACGTGCGTGCGTGCGTGCGTGCGTGCGTGCGTGCGTGCGTGCGTGCGTGCGTGCGCTCCATGCCATGCACCTGCAGCTGTTGCTCCTTGAACATATCGGGCCGCGGGGCGTTCAGAATGTCGTCGGCCAGCTGCGCCTGGCTGTCGATGTTGACCGGCGTGGTGGCCTTGCTGGACAGGAAGCTGTTGTAGATCTCCCTGGCACGCTGAGACAGCTGGAAGGACACAGAACGGAGCAGAGTTGAGCTCGACAGCAAATCGTTTGTGTCTTTTGAATACAATTCAGGTTAGTTTAGTCATACATAGTCGACAAAATCTACAGTTGATTGAGTCAACTAAAATGTTATTTTGGCTGGCCCTGATGGCGTCGTAATAACTAATTTTACACTTGGTTACTTGCATGCTGAAAATAGCCGATTTCCAGCATGCAACCAAGCATAAAATAACCTGTCTTGTAGTTCTACTGGACCTTTTCTCCACTAGTCCCTCCCTAACATTCTAGTTTTCATTTGTTTTTGACGAAATTCTCAATATATTAAGTCTCAGTTTTAGTCATCATAACATCGTTTTTAATTCGTTTTCGTCAGTGAAAAGAGGTAGTCGACGAACATTTTCCATCATAGTTTGAGTCGACGAAATCAACACTCAACAGAGAGAGAGAGAGACAGAGAGAGAGAGAGAGAGAGAGAGAGAGAGAGAGAGAGAGAGAGAGAGAGAGAGAGAGAGAGAGATAGAGAGAGAGAGAGAGAGAGAGAGAGAGAGAGAGAGAGAGAGAGAGAGAGAGATAGAGAGAGATAGAGATGAAGGGCTTGTTGTTCTATCATCTGTACAGCACCTGGAGTCCAGATCCATGCATCCATGCCAAACAGTGTGATCGGCCTCTACAGTGCAGTGCATGTGTATGTGATTACAGTAAGATCTGCAATGTTTCACAGTTCAATTAACTCATCTGCTGCCAGATTTATTTCGCCCCTGTTCTCCCCTTGCAAGGTTTTCATTTCACCTTTTCCGCATTTTGTTTCTTTTAGCGTTTTTGAGGGGCGCCAGCTCCTCCTATACACAGGTTTAATGTTTGTCTTTAAGGCGAGACATGGTAGGTGAAATCATGATTTTTCCTTTTTTTTTTTGTTGCTATTTTGCTTCCTAAACAAACTTCCTAGGCAAAATAAACATTCAAAACACAGATTTAGATGTTTATTTTAGTAGTTTATTTTAGCCAATGACAGCTCGTTTTGCTGGGTGAAAATCCACCCTCTCAATCTCCACTTCAGTTGCACTCACATACACCAAACTTTCCAGTCTTATTCATAACTATTCTGCAGATATTTACAGATGGGTTTGTTGATATATCATTCACAGCCTGATTGACATCACATTTTATACCTAAAAACATGCCGAAAATTGGGTTGTTTTATGCCTGTTGACACTATTTTCTGATTTGTGGAGTGATAATTAGAGATATCTAAAATCCCTTCTGTAATTTTCTTTGTCTCTAATATGTCAACAAAATGAAACAATCATTTTGAAACTGGCTTTATCCGATCTTCAGATTTATCGTCCCGAAATGTATGCAAATTAGCACATATAATGCCTAATTTGCATATTTAAACATATCATTTCAGAAAACTTGTAATACAAAAAATCTTAGTTTTAATATAAGTAATCAACTGGAGAAGTTTCATTGTGATAGCTATTAGTTAACTTTTTTTCCTTATTCACCTACCATGTCTCACCTTAATTCAATGTTTGTTTTGTAAACGCATTGACAATGAAGGGAAAATGTACGTCATAATGTGTCATTTACGTCATATTGTCTCTTTATTGTTAATGGCGTTTAATGTTTGTGTTGGCACCGTTTGTTTTACATCACCATTACATCACCTAATCAACATGAGTTAGACTTTAATATATCAGCGCCCCTCACTTCACACGGGTGTGATTTTTATTTATTTTATTTTAGTTATATTTTTGCTCCCCCGGTCGATCGCTGACACGGACACGCGTCCTGTGTTCACAGGGAGGAACACATTTGTTCATTAGACCCAGCTGGTCCACTGTACTGTACTGTACTGTACTGTACTGTACTGTACTGTACTGTACTGTACTGTACTGTACTGTACTGTACTGTACTGTACTGTACTGTACTGTACTGTACTGTACTGTAGGTGTTCATTAGTCGCGTTTTGTAGATCAGCTATTTTTGCTTGAAATCCTTTTTTTTTGCTGTTTTTGGAATCCTGAAAAGTAAAATCAGGGGTAGCCTGGCTAATAAGCCAGACCGAATCAGCCGTTGGCAAAAAAAAATTGCCTGCCGGACAACAGTGTGATTTGAGTCTGGCTTATTAGCCAGGCTAGGTCAGGGGTGCCCTTGATTGAATTACATGAAAAAGGGCCTGTCAGCTCAAACCCACGATGCAATATCTTGTTTTCAAGAGTGTTGCAGTGCACAAATGCAGCAAAACCCTACCTATTCCTATTCCAAATACATTTGTCTTATATATATATATAACGCCAGCACTGGTATTCCAAAGCTCCCAGTCAGGTATAGCAATTGTATAATTCCATCGGTTATTGAGCTGGTCATTTTGAAAGTACTCTCAAGTAAAAAAAGCAAGCAGCAAGTCCGTGTTACCTGTTTCTTGTCATTCTCAGGAACGTGGCTGAAGAACTCACAGGCCTGCCAGAACACGATGTTCTCCTCACTGAACTCTTTCTTTAGAAACTCCTGCAGCACAAAGGTTCACGCACGCACGCACACACACACACACACACACGCGCACACACGCGCACACGCACGCGCACATGCACGCGCGCACACACACACACACACACACACACGCACACACGCACACGCACACACACACACACACACACACACACACACACACACACGCACACAAAGGATCAGTAAAATAAACATATCAGACAAGAATAGAATTGGTTCTGATACACAAGCACACAGTTTGAGAGAAAAGAGAGAATGGAAGCAGCACAAGTCACTCTGGGGGTCAGATAAACAGAATATAGACTGATAGGGTCATTCTGTGGGGGTCAGGTAAACAGAATTATAGGAATGATAGGGTCAGGGTCAGGTGTGCACGGGTCATATCCTGGAATTGAAATGGAATAACACCCGTGGCTACGTTTGGTTCAGAAACATCAACATAAAATACACTCACTGCAAGAATGGAGCGTGTGCATGCGCGCGCGTGTCTGCACGCGCGTCTGTCTGTGCACACGTCTGTCTGTCTGTCTGTGTGTCTGTGCGTGCGTGCGTGCGTGCGTGCGTGCGTGCGTGCGTGCGTGCGTGCGTGCGTGCGTGCGTGCGTGCGTGCGTGCGTGCGTGCGTGCGTGCGTGCGTGCGTGCGTGCGTGCGTGCACCATACAGGTAGGTACAGGTACAGACTATTTGTCTTTATATTTGGCAGCCTATAAGGCATACAGTATACCCACAGACTGGTTGTTAGAGGGTTCCAACAACTTGGGATGCCCAAAAAGGAGTTTACTTATAGAGTACCGAGTGGTACCTTGAAAGCACATGCCATGATGTTGTGCAACTGAATTATTTGTGTCCTTGTATGCATCTCCTTTGTGTGGACATAAATAAATGGTTAACCCATTTAGGCCTTACGTCGACAGTTTTCTGAAATACCTATGTTTCTGTATCAGTGGTACTCAATATTTCATGTCAAGGACCCCAAAAAATATACTGTATGTAATTGGCCGCCGACCCCCAACTGGAAATATGTTGTTCCTGCAGGAACCCCTCCAGAAGCAAAGATTTGAGTTAAAAAACGCTGATGTTCACAACTTTTCAAAAATAGCAGAGCTACAAGCTCATAGCGCACCACTCGGTGGCGCGCTATGAGCTTGTAGGTCTGCTGTTTTTCAATAACATAATGCCTAAAACACCAGGGGTTCCCGCCCAGAATGGGTTAAAATGTGTGTGTGTGCGTGCGTGCGTGCGTCCTCTTACAGAGAAGTATCGGACTCCCACGGGGTCCTGCAGCAGCCTCTCGAAGCACACGGCCCAGCTGGCCACGCGGCGTTCCGTGTGTCTCCGGTGGCTCTGGACGCTGGGCAGGCTGGCGTTGCTGTTCAGACTGTTGTCACTGCCACAGCCCTGGAGCTCACTGCTGTTGAGCTCTGTGGAGCGCACACACACACACACACACACACACACACACACACACACACACACACACACACACACACACACACACACACACACACACACACACACACACACACACACACACACACACACACACACACACACACACACACACACACACACACACACACACACACACATTAAGGGCCTTGCACACGTGAATCGAGGAACGCAGGCGTTGTTGCCTGGATCAACACAGGTCTCCTCCAGGTCTGTTGAAGAGGGGCGCAACGACGCAAGCTAAAACAAAAACCAGCTAGACAGAATCCAGGTCTGGTGAGTCGCGGGCGTGTGCACGAAACGAGCACGCGCACAACAAATGCACGGGACCGCGCTCACGTAAATACACTTGCGTTGTCGCACCGCCGACTTCTCCGAGCAAAAACGCAGGTCTCATTGAAAATGAACTATAGGCGCGTTTTATCGCTCCCCCTTTGCAAGGCCCTTTACTGTTCAGACTGTTGTCACTGCCACAGCCCTGGAGCTCCGTGCTGTTGAGCTCTGTTTCTTTCTTTTTCTCACTCTCTATTTAATATAGACCAAAACAAGACCAGAACTCCCACCACGGGACTCAGGCATTCAAGTAATACCTTTTCTAACCACTATTATTGGACACTAAGGATGTTGATATTCATGCTGTATTCATCTTTAGGGCCCCAAATCACACCTTAGAAAGCATGAGTGTCTATTTCAAACACAATTATGACAGCAGAAACTGCCTGTCATAATTTCACCCCCCTCCCTATCTAATTATTGGACAGTATTAGGATGTTTATATTAATTTTGTATTCATCTCCAGGGCCCCAAATCACACCTTAGAAAGCACAAGTGTCTATTTAAAACACAACGTGGGTCACCAAAAATAGCCGATGTACAAGTTCACAAGGCATCCCAACGTGATCTGCTAGAGAGTTGGGGTAGATGTAAAAATAACTCATCGAGTACAGCTCAGTGCAAAAACAGACCTGAGGTCTGTTTTACTAAGCATAAAGTGATAGTGATGAATTTGAACACAGTATTTTGCGTTGAACACATTTATTTAGAAGTCCATGTCGTTACACCATACATCTCCACTAGCTAAAGAGTGCTAGTGGAGAAAATAGCTGATCTACAAGCTCTCAACGTGCCATTTTCTCTGCACGTCCCTGCTATGGATATTATCAAAGTATCCTAAGGCCCCCCTGGACTGGCGACGTCACGGCACCCTAGGGTGCCACAGAACCCACGTTGAGAAACCCTGCTCTATAGCGGCTGAATGAGCTCTTTAAGAATCAACTCCTTCACTGCCATGGCTTCAGATTCAAAGCTGATGTGCAAAGGAAAAGGTTCAGCTCATTTTAAAATGAGCTGATCACGTTTCAGATACTAAATGTTTAAAATAATGGACAGAGTTTTTTTTAAAGCTCCAGAGTTCAATACTCCACAAGTACTCTGTCAGTGTAGGATAATAGTAGCAACGACCTTCATTGTCTTCCACTATAAAAATTTATTTAGTTTAATCCCAGAGACAGTAATACAAAAAAAGCCCCTCGGGGCACAGGTCTCCACCAGGCCAGGTCAGGCTGTGGCCTCCTGGTGGCGCTATAACAGGTCAATGTGAAAAGGGTGGGATATATTCCTCAGCCTAGTAGGAAAGTGCGTGAAAGACTTCATGTAAATTGCATGCTGCGTTAATGATTTGAGGCTTTTTGTTTAAAACGGGCCAATCCTGCAAACTTTGAAAGCCAATGTTAGCCAATTAGGATGGAATATGAAATATCGGACAGATCCGTCTTGAACACATGACTATAGAGATAGTGTGTAACGATTTGCGTATTTTTTGGATAGAATCTGGAGGAGTAATATAAAGAAATGTGTTTTACAAAAGTGGTGGCGCTATAACAGGTCGTTCTGGAAAATTTGGTTCATCGTTGGCATCCATGGCATCGACCGGGTTAATAGTGCCGGAGATTAGCTGGTAACAGCCGGCCGGCCGGACGGACGGACACACAGACACACACACGGACGGATGGACGGACGGACGGACAGACGGACGGAGTGCAAAACATACTCTCTCCCCATGCCTTCGGCCTGGTGGAGGCAATAATAATAATGTAATATAATATTAAACCAACAGTGCATTCCAGTGTTATTTAGCATAGCTAGTGTTAGCTATAGATTGTAGCCTCAAACATGATGAATATCCAAAACAAAGAAAACAGACATTTACTATAAACAACTTATTCTGTATAATACAGCCCAGCCCAGTGTGGGAAATTATGTCACGATTATGTAAAAGTCCAAACATATTTAAATGCAGGCAGAGTCTATGTTTAAAAACTCTGTCCCGTTCATGTCAACACTGTCCATTGTGAAAGCCATTCTCCAGAGCTAAACTACTTGCGCGAGAATGTATACAAGGGTGTGGGTCCCTTTCTTCTCTTATATAATCCTAGCCAGGGGTCATCGATGTGTCCGTACGTACACGGACACACGTGTTCGTGGCAAATTTTTGATTTACACACCATTATAATAAGACGCAAATCACCTTTAGCCTGGCCTCTCCCACTTAGAAACTCCCGCTTGGACACTTTCCAGCCAGGCTCATTCCAATGTAAATATCATGGGTTTTACAAATTCATTCATTTCTTGGAACCAGACCTTCAAAATCTCTTCCAAATCCGTCAACAAGGCCTGCCATATGCAATGGAGAAATATTGTATGTGCGTGACATTTCACTTTTTAAAACAGTGTTTTATCATATAGGAGAATTATTGGTGGAGAGGTTTCTCTATGTCCATGTTATGCTTAGCTGTGATTGGACCATAGAAGTTTGGGGAGGGGCTTAGTTATAGGTCAATTACTGAATGTCAAGTCTCCAGGTTTTCTTCAGAATGTCACCATTTTACTATGACACGGTGGCATATTAGGAGTCCTAGTCCTAGTGGTTCTCAAATGTTTTATTTTCAAGGACCCCCTTGACTCTGAGAGTGTGCATTTGAACACTCAGAGTTACAGACCTGTTATGGTCATTCAGGGCTGGCTCTTTATGTGTTTCTGGTGATATCATTGTCCACGAACTTTGTAAGTCTGTGGAAAAAACTGGAATTTTGACTAAATCCATTATGGCGATGACCTCATGAGCCTAGCTGTTGGTTAACTGTGAAGAATGCAGTCAGTCAGCAAAGATCAATCACGTCGACCAGCATAGCAGTTTTAGTTTTAGCTAGGCCATCACCTGAAGGTGAATGAACACAATGGGTGGGAATTCTGTAAAATGGTGCATTTACTGTATACATTCACCCGGGGTGCATACTTAGTTTAGACTAGTCATTGGTTAGACATATGGGTTAAGGTTAGGTTTAGGTGTGCTGCCCTGTGGGAGGTTAGGTTTAGGGTGAGGGTTTGAGACATAGGTTGTAGCTGTAGGACTAATGACTGGTCTAACCAATGACTAGTCTAAACCAAAAACTGTCTAAACTAAGTACTGCACCCCATTCACCCATTCATACACCGATGACAGAGGAAACCATGCAAGGCACCAACCTGCACAATTAGGGGTTCAGTGTCTTGCTCAAGGACACTTCGACACTAACTCTGGGGGAGCCCGGGTTGGAACTGGGAACCTTGTGGTTCCCATCCGGCCACTCTACCCCTGAGCCACCGCTGCCGCCCCCCTGGGTGGTCTTAAAGGCTAGCGGTCTGTCAAGGTGTGTTGTGTGGCCCACGTACAGCCATCGTGGAAGGGTTATTTTGCATTGGGGGTGTTTGGTTACGTGTAGAGTTCAGTGACAGTATTCACAACAGCCTACACAACATCAGCTAGGGAAGTATAGCACAACACGAGTCCAGTGAAATGATGAGATAATAAGCTGCTTCTCCCTGTCAATATACTTCCAATCACTTAAACCCTATATGTACAGTTGACCGGGTGCCCGGGCGGTCGCCCAGGGAAATAGACATTGATCCTATACTCCTTTTTTTCCAGCAACAGCAAATCTCTTTGCCCGCTATGAAATAGCTACTTGAATGAATTGCTGCAATGTTTTCACAGTGAATTTATAGGAGCTTGCAACTTCTTGTTTCAGAGAAGTAACTCTCTGAAAGCGCCAGCACTGCATTCACGGATGTGCTTGCTTGTAGAATATGTTATTTTAGGGATAGAAAATAAAAACAGCCAACGAAAAAGTACTCAGTTCTTTACAGCCTTCCTAGAAATGCTTGAGTAAAAGTACAAATATTTGCCTTGAAAATGCACTCAAGTAAGAGTAATAAGTATATAAAAAAAGGTAATAATCGAGTACAGATCCTCAGAATCTGTACGGTGGTAGGGCAGTACATTAACTCCGTTACTGTCCACCACTGACTGACACCATGTGTAAACCACGTAATCATAGACAAAACCGTGTGTGACATAATTCAACAGGCAAAACAAGACAATCCCATCAACGGCACCTGGACAGCCGACCTATACTCATGTCAAGTAGCAGCTCAACAGCATTGTCCTTGACAACACGTCAACTTCAAAATGAGATGACATTTTGGTCATTCAAGAACAGGGAGGACACTGACAAAATGCCTCCAAGCTGCACCGTCCGCAGCCTATGGAGGACTGTATGGCAGACAGCATTAACCCCTTTTGACCTGGGAACGATTCTGCAAATGTCTTCTAAATCCTGACTGTTTTCTATGTCAGTCGTTCTCAAACACTTTCATGTCACTTTTCACGATTCTTCAAAAATAGCAGACCTACAAGCTCGTAGCGCGCCATTCGGTGGCGCGCTATGAGCTTGTAGATCTGCTATTTTTCAATAGCTAAAGCATAACAATGCTAACACCAAAAGGGGTTCCCGCCCCAAAATGGCTTAAAGAGACTAGTCTTCTCTCTAGTCTTACCTGGGTAGAGCTGGTAGGAGCCTGTGTGGTGCCAACGGGCCAGATAGCGCATCCTCAGAGGTAACCAGGCCCCTCCATCCATACTCTCTCACCCAGACAGCCAGCCAGGACGCCCCCCGCCCTCGTCACAATCTCACTCACACCGCCACGGGAGGGCACGGGTCGTACACACACACACAGACATACACCCGACGGCATCAAAGAGAGGAAGAGAAGAAAACGGCGAACGAGAGATAGAGAGAGAAGCCGTCCGTCGGCAAAGGAGAAAGCTGGAGGAGAGCATGTGGCTTCATGCACGTGCACGCACATATACGTTCACATACATATAGATTCGCCACGCACGTACATTCACACATAGATGTGCACACTTCCAACAAGCATCCAAAGGGGTAATTGATACAGGCAAACACAGGGCTCCGATTGGTGAATAATTTAAAGCAGAGGGAGGAGGGAACTAAAACCGCTCCGTGCGCGCGTGCACACACGCACACGCATGCACACACACACTAAAATATTGATGAGGGTCTTGTTAAAGGAAGGCCACTACTGAAACTAATGAGGCCTGCCCACATACAGCTACCCTGACGTGCACGCGCGCGCACGCACGCACACGCGCACACACACACACACACACACACACACACACACACACACACACACACACACACACACACACACACACACACACACACACACACACACACACACACACACACACACACACACACACACACACACACACACACACACACACACACACACACACACACACACACACACACACACACACACACACACACACACACACTTTGAGTGACATTTCCACCCAACAACAAAATGAATACCCTAACCTTATAAGTCCAACATTTAAAGGAGTAGTTCCCCCGCCACCACCCTTACATATTTTCTATCTATTCCACACCCCATGAAGCCTGGATTCATGGAGATGTTTGTCTCATTCCTGAGCCATTTATTTGACGGCCGGGTCAATAGGAGACTCTTTAACTCCTCCATGGAGGTAATTCAATAATCACATTATTGACTTAGGAATGCGACCAAAACTAAAACACTTTTTTTCCCATTCTGACCTGAGATCAGATTCTAAAAATGTCTTCTACATCCTGACAGTTTTCTGAAATGTCAGTCGTTCTTCGATTTTTCAAAAATAGCAGACCTACAAGCTCGTAGCGCGCCACTCGGTGGCGCGCTATGAGCTTGTAGATCTGCTATTTTTCAATAGCTAAACATAAAATAATGTTAAATAGCCCTTTGGAAAGTGAGAAGAGGACTCACTTGCCAGGTTTTTCGTGATCTTTCTACACTTGTGGGGACATTCTAACTCACAAAGACCGAAGCAGCAGTGTGCACAGTCAGTGCACACAGACCACCGGCGTAGGGTCCATTGGGCCACGCGGGCCCAGTCAGTTTAGAGCTGGCCCAGTCTAACGTCGAAGAGAGGGGGGCGAAAAAACAAGAAAAATACAACAAAAGATAGCCTACTTTGGCAGCCCTTGTGCATGCAAATGTCTGTTTAGTATATAGCAAACCACAGCATGCAGGCCGCCTTTGTTTTAAATGGTCCCCCAAATCGTTTGATCCACGCTACGCGCCTGACACAGACACAGACAACACATAAAAAAATAAAAATAAAAAAAACATATTTATTTTTCTTTTGTTTAGGTTTTCTGAGCTCAATTGCACCCAAAAAACTCAATGTTTAACATTCAGTAGATTTGTGAATGTGTGGTCTGGGGTTTTCTGGCTCTGGACTGTGATGTTCGAGTCCACAAATCCCATATAATGACATAATTTGCCAGCATGTCACTGTTTGGGATTTAATTGCAGCTCAGCAAGAACGATGAGAGCACGAGCACGACGTGCACGTCGGTGTTGTTTTTGGCAGAACATTTCTTTTTTAGTCATTTAGTTTTAGCTACGTTTTAGTCACCTGGAATGTTTTAGTGTTAGTCTAGTTTCAGTCGACGAAATATCATAAGATTTTAGTCGACTAAATCTACAGTTGATTTAGTCGACTAAAATGTGTTTTGGCGGGCCTTGATGCCATCGTAATGGCCGATTTTACACTTGCTGAAAATAGCCAATCTACAAGCTCACAACGCGTCGCTGCGTCGCGTTGTGAGCTTGTAGATCAGCTATTTTCAGCAAGTGTAAAATGTATTATACTTATACTGGATCTCTTGTCCACTAGTCCCTTCCTAACATTTTAGTCTAGTTTTTATTTGTTGACGAAATTGTCAATATATTTAGTCTTAGTTTTAGTCATCATAGCTTAGTTTTCATTTAGTTTCCATTTCGTTTTCGTCAGTGAAAAAAGGTAGTCGACGAACATCTTTCGTCTTGGTTTTAGTCGACGAAATCAACACTGGTGCACGTTAATAATAACGTTGGCATTCGGTCATTTCACGGCCTCGGTTTTTGCACAGGTACGGTCCGACATCTCTTGGAGTCGGTACTGCTCGGGGTCAGAACTCATATTTCTAATAATAGCAGCTGGGACAGCTCGGCTCCGGTTTCCGACATCTCTCTGTACTTTTCGGTTCGGAACTCAGAATTCTAGCAATAGCCAGGTCTCATTCGGCTCAGAGGACATTTTTAATGGGTCTATTTGGGTACAGGTCGGTCAAAGTAGACCCCTGAAGACCTCTACCGTCAAATTCACAACGGTCCATTTTGACCTGATATCAGATTCTAAAAATGTCTTCTACATCCTGACAGTTTTCTGAAAAAGCTATGTTTCTATGTCAGTCGTTCTTCGATTTTTCAAAAATAGCAGACCTACAAGCTCGTAGCGCGCCACTCGGTGGCGCGCTATGAGCTTGTAGATCTGCTATTTTTCAATAGCTAAAGCATAACATAACATAACATAATGCAGTTTGGGTTCCCGCCCAAACTGGGTTAATACAACACTAGTGGCCGTGATTGGGGGAGGGAAGCCGGGCAGGGAGGGCGAGCTTTGTTGATGCCCTAGCGCAGTGGTTCTCAACCAGTGGTCCGGGGACCACCAGTGGTCCTTGAGGGGGTTCCAGGAGGTCCCCAGCTAAATGACGGAGAGCTGGTAACCAAATGGACCCTTATTATAGATCTTGAGAGATATTACACGAGAGGGTGTGGGTTAACGTGATTATTGCCACGACAGGGATGCGGTGAGGAACGAGACGAAGTCGAGTTCCGCAAGCATCACTGAAGTGGCAATAATCACGTTAACCCACACCCTTGTGTGTAATATTGCAATTATACAACAGTTACCATTAAAACTAAGAAAATCGCTGAAAGAATATATTTTTTTAATGACAGATGTAGTCACTACGACCACAAATGTCCCAAGAAACTAGCTAGCCTAGCCACCGAGTTTGCTAGCGCTCTGGGAGAACAGAGCAGCTGAATTCTTTGTTTTGATTAGGTGGTGAATGGTGCTGGTTTAACCCACGGCTAGAAGGCTGTTTCAACCAATCAGATTGCTTCCTCGAAACGACCTGTGGTATAATGTCAAATAATTGTTATTTTGATCAACGCTTGCCTCTTCTATGGTACCACATCGATACAGCATGGAATTGTGGACAAAACCTTAATCCAACAACATATTATTTAGTTTTGGGACTGAGAGGCTAAATCTAAACAAAAGCTGGCTCAAATTCTGAATAAATAAAAAGGATGCCCTTTATTAAATCAACGTTTCGGTCATCAGACCTTTAGAGCTTTTCAAGATCCCTTCCCGAACATTTACACCCGTCACTAACCTTTAGGGATGCCAACATTTCTTTTTTTATCAATATCAGATAAAACTTTTAAGATTTTATATTATGCACATGCCATGGTCACATAACCATTATATGTTGAGTGCATGCTTTGATGGTTACAGTTTTATAATCAGTTTTGATGAGTAAACCTTTGTGGAGATCTTCTCAGTTCTCATTATATGCTAGTTACTGCCATTCAGGATGGAAAATGAAATCCATTTGGATTTGGGGAGAAGTAGTTTCATAAGGGGCTGGTATGAAGTACTTTTGGCTATTAATTTTTTTTTCGGAGACTCCGATGATTAATTGGAAAATGGATTAATCGGCGGCATCCCTACTAACCTTTGAGGTGTGCATCGGCTTTCTTACATACCATACCGTCACAGTCAAATCCACTCCCAAAGTGTAAACATTTTTTTTTTTACAATTTCCAGAGTTGAATTCTACTGTGCATTCTCTAGCTTGAGTGGTGTCCAGTTTTTAACCGTCACTATACAACGCGCGTAAACAGAGCTGACACATTTTGTGCGTGAAGTTTATGGCTTCAGCAAGTGTTGTGTGACATTTTGTGTTTGTCAAGTGACACTTTCTCTTTTGCCAAAGCATAAATTAGCCTCAAGTGGGCCCATAAACACCAGTCCTTTGTAGTCCACAACAAGCCCTTTTCTCTGGTACGGCCCCCGGGGGCCCCAAAGCCACGGGGGCTCTGATGCGTTTGGCAGACGTTAAGAGCAACACTCGTGCTTTCTTACTTCAGAGAGCCTTTCGCTAGCGTTAGCACATGATAATTGACACACATTGGAGAGGGGAAGTGGTGAGCTACTGTGTGTTGGCAAAGCTCTATGTGGAAAAACCTGAACACACACCTTTTCTTTAAGTGTGTACCGCACGGACGGAGTAGCAGACATGCTTGTTGTTGTCTTTAAGCATACTGTAGGCACTACTGGAAAGGTTGTTGTTGTCTTTAAGCATACTGTAGGCACTACTGGAAACTAAGGACACAGCATAGTAAACTCCAGAGTCCTGAGTGTTTATTAGTTATATGCCCCGATATACTGAGAAAAACAGCTACGTTTATGTCAAAGAGAACAGAATAGAATAGATAAGATAGTTAGACATCTGGCATTCTATAGTGTTTATCATTTAAATGTACGGTTATTCTACTGTTAGACGGATGATAGGTTCTTATAGTTTACTTATGATCCTAGATGACTATTTCTATACATTTGATGTATTACTGTAGCTTGTGTGTTGACCACGCTTACTGACAAGCGCTCTGGATTAAGAGCGTCTGCTAAATTGCCAACATTGTAAATTGTCAATAACTATGTTAATAGTCAGAACTGTAGCATGGCCATTGTTTAAAAAGATATAATGAATCCAATCTCATGAAATGAGGACAGTCTTTATAGGGCCCTGTTTTTAACCCATTTTGGGAGGGGAACCCCTTTTGGTGTTTTAAACATTGTTATAATTTAGCTATTGAAAAATAGCAGATCTACAAGCTCATAGCGCGCCACCGAGTGGCGCGCTACGAGCTTGTAGGTCTGCTATTTTTGAAAAATCGTGAAAATATTTATTTCAGAAAGCTGGAGGATTTAGAAGATTTTTTTAAAATTTTGAGGTCAGGCCTAAAAGGGTTAAACTCAACTCCTAAAAACAGTGCTTCTAGCTTTGGCTCGCCATGCAGTGCAACATATACTAGGCTGCCAGCCAGCCTGCCACTAGCAGCTAATATTTTAATAGCATATTATGGGACCAGCTTTGTTTAGCAGCTCGCCAACGGTACTACCGTACGTCCGTACTGCTTGCCAGCGGCGGTACGGCGGGTGCGGGGCTGAGGTCGGGGCAAGTAAAACCTGACTTGTTTGTTTGAGTGAAATTAGCCGGTTAAAAGGCAGCCAGACGATAATAGGGTGTCGATATCTTGACAATGTCACTGACACTACATATTTTACAGAAGAACAAGGCGGCTGGCTGCAGGGAGTCTGCTGACACAGTACAATCTAAACTCAGGAGACCTGACTAAACTCTTGTTTGAAACGGATACCGGAAACAAAAGGCAAAATGAGAAATGTGTTCAACTGATTACGCTCAAAAGGGGAGTCATTTGTCAGCTTTATAGTAGGCAGGTGAAGCTGGTTTTCGTACTACTGTAATTATAACTTTGCAATGAGCAAAGCACAATAGAAAAGAAACCTGGATGTCTTGTTTCGACTACGGAAACAGAGACAAAATGCACTGATCAGGGGGACGATAAAAAGAAAGGAACAACAAAAAGTAAAGTCTGTCATTATGCTGCAGTGAAAGTGATAAACTGTGTTTCCTGTATTGGAGATAGTAAAAATGTCGGTGGAAGATAAAATGTGAAAGATTATCTACTCACCTCCATCGGATACTGCAGCGGACTGAAAGAGAACAGAGAGAGACATGGGTCAGGATCTGTCCTCATCACGTAGATTACACACACACACACACTGACACACACACACACACACACACCACACACACACACACCGACACACACACATACACACAAGAGCTATGTGGCCATATGGACACTCCGACACACACCTCGTCCACTCAAACACACACATTCATAGCAATAGAAACAGCAACACACACCCACGTGTGTGTGTGTGTGTGTGTGGGTGGACAGACAGAATAATTATCTGTGAACTGGCTTTGCTTGCTTTGCAAGGATGCCTCTGGAAGGCGGTGTGCGTGTGCGCGTGTGTGCGTGTGCCTGTGCGTAAACCCCAAACCAGCTCCCGTGGAGATGTAATATTTACTCACGCACACAACTAACTGGGATCAACAGACACAGTGTTCAATGCACATCACTCATCATCACAACATGTTCACACTCATTTTTCACTCACTCACTCTCACTCCCCCACGCAGCTACTATTGTACCCGTTCACTCTCTCTTGCTCCACGCACGCGCCACGCGCACACGCACGCACGCACACGCACACGCACACGCACACACACACACACACACACACACACACCTCTCAGAGGTGCTTTCCTTTGGCCCAGACATGCTGAGCTGGGATTACAGTAGACGATGACACGAGTAGTCTAGTCTAATGTAAAACAGCTCTATAGGAGGATTTAAGACATAATCGGAGGGAGTGGAGAGATTAGGTGAGAAGTCAGTTGAGAGACTGTTGAGAAAGAAATAACAAAGCGTAATGTCAGAAAGAAATATAATAGGGGGTGGCCAAAAAATAAGTTATACCACTCAAGCCACACTTCGAAAACAGCGAAAAGAGTGGTTGAGAGCTTGACCTTTGTAGATCCACTATTTCTGTTATTTGTTTGTGGGCGAAAAGAGAAGATGTTCGCCTATAATGACATTCCCAAACTAGGGATGCCACGTTGAAAAGTGGTTAATAAATAAATGGTTGCGTACGATAAAGCGCTTATCTAAAACACATGTCACATCACATGCAGATGGACGGGCATCGACTGCGACAAAATCTGATTAATCTGCAAAAAAAAAGAAAAAAGAAAAAAAAGAATGTCAGAGTTGAGGTTAAATGTAAACACTATACAGTAGTAGGGGGTGGCAATAATTGCCATCCCTTGAAGGCCCAAATGACGCCCCTGACGTCTTGTTTGGGTGTTTCAGCTCTGAGAGTGTACACATGTAACAAAATGAATACAAACTGTCAGAGATCAAACAGCAGCAGCACACATCCGATCTTGAAGGCAGGTGCTGGCCCCGAGGTGAACCCACATCAAAGAACACATTCTACGCTGTGCTACAGAGCACACTGGAACTCCGTCTGACAGATATTATTATTATTTTATTTTTTAGCCAGGTGCAACCTGGCTATACTGACGATGTTGAGACTAGTGAGGACCTAGTGGACATTTTTTCATGATTGGCTGCCTCTAAGCCAATGGGAGATAAAAACCCATAGTCTGAACGCTGCAACGTGAAGCTGTATCCTCTAAGCCAATGGGAGATAAAAACCCATAGTCTGAACGCTGCAACGTGAAGCCGTATCCTCTAAGCCAATGGGAGATAAAACCCATAGTCTGAACGCTGCAACGTGAAGCTGTATCCTCTAAGCCAATGGGAGATAAAACCCATAGTCTGAACGCTGCAACGTGAAGCCGTATCCTCTAAGCCAATGGGAGATAAAACCCATAGTCTGAACGCTGCAACGTGAAGCCGTATCCTCTAAGCCAATGGGAGATAAAACCCATAGCTTGCCCTAACACTAAAACATTTCAGATGACTGAAACTAAAAAAAGACTATAACTAAACTAAATAAAAAATGTGCTGCCAAATCAGTTACAAAATCAGTTACACCCTCTGACATGCTGTGTGTGTGTGTGTGTGTGTGTGTGTGTGTGTGTCTTTTCATCACAAGCACTGAAACGGACCCGCGAGGTCGCGATGACCTCCTAAAACATGTTTTGTATGATCACCTCAATCTGAGCTCAATTTCACTACAAAATAAATCATTTAGATCGCTAGCTCTGGTCTGGAGGAAGGAAAATAATCAATGACTCCATTATTAACCCATTTTGGCTATTTAGCTACTTCAGCTATTGAAAAATAGCAGATCTACAGATCTCAAACATTTGCTTCTGGGAGGTTCCTGGAACAACATATTTTCAGATGGGGGGTCGGCGGCCAAATACAGATATTTTCTGGGGTCCTTGACATGAAAAAGGTTGAGCACCACTGACATAGAAACATAGGGTTTTTCAGAAAATGGTCAGGATTTTAATAGAAGGCATTTGTAGAATCGTCCTCAGGTCAAAATGGGTTAACTAAGGACTTGTTCGATCTCGTCCTATAGGCGATATGTGGCCATAAATATAACTCGTCCAATCTGGGAGTTAACCCATTCTGGGCGGGAACCCCTTTTGGTGTTAGCATCATGTTATGCTTTAGCTACTGAAAAATAGCAGATCTATAAGCTCGTAGCGCGCCACCGAGTGGCGCGCTACGAGCTTGTAGATCTGCTATTTTTGAAAAATCGAAGAACGCACACAACAGAGCATTTCTATTGCTATTTCTAATATTGCAGTATTGATACTTTTACTGAAGTAAAAACTAAATAATTGTGCGTACATTTTCCACTGCTGGGAAACAAACAGGAGACGTTTGTTGGGGATCATCCAAACCGGGAAAATTGGGCTCCATCTTCAAAAGTCACATACCTCGACAAAAATGTCTTCTACATCCTGACGGTTTTCTGAAAAAGCTATGTTTCTATGTCCGTCGTTCTATGATTTTTCAAAAATAGCAGACCTACAAGCTCGTAGCGCGCCACTCGGTGGCGCGCTATGAGCTTGTAGATCTGCTATTTTTCAATAGCTAAAGCATAACATAATACTGAAGTAAAAACTAAATAATTGTGCGTACATTTTCCACTGCTGGGAAACAAACAGGAGACGTTTGTTGGGGATCGCCCAAACCGGGACATTGGGCTCCATCTTCAAAAGTCACATACCTCGACATTTTCCGAACACGAACCAGACGTTTCACAAGAACGCATTTTTAAAACGCTGAAGAAGAGTTATAAGACAATGTTCTCCTCAGCTGAACCGAACCCAACTGTCCCTGCAGGGCCGTCCGGCCACATCCCAAAGCCCCCTGCTGGGCTCACTGGAACCCAACTGTCTCGAGGGCCGTCCGGCCACATCCCAAAGCCCCCTGCTGGGCTCACTGGAACCCAACTGTCTCGAGGGCCGTCCGGCCACATCCCAAAGCCCCCTGCTGGGCTCACTGGAACCCAACTGTCCAGAGGGCCGTCCGGCCACATCCCAAAGCCCCCTCGCTGGGCTCACTGGAACCCAACTGTCCCTGCAGGGCCGTCCGGCCACATCCCAAAGCCCCCACTGGGCTCACTGGAACCCAACTGTCCCTGCAGGGCCGTCCGGCCACATCCCAAAGCCCCCGCTGGGCTCACTGGAACCCAACTGTCCCTGCAGGGCCGGCCACATCCCAAAGCCCCCTCGCTGGGCTCACTGGAACCCAACTGTCCCTGCAGGGCCGGCCACATCCCAAAGCTCCCGCCGGGCTCACTGGAACCCAACTGTCCCTGCAGGGCCGGCCACATCCCAAAGCCCCCCGCTGGGCTCACTGGAACCCAACTGTCCCTGCAGGGCCGGCCACATCCCAAAGCCCCCTGCCGGGCCCACTGGAACCCAACTGTCCCTGCAGGGCCGTCCGGCCACATCCCAAAGCCCCCCGCCGGGCCCACTGGAACCCAACTGTCCTGAGGGCCGTCCGGCCACATCCCAAAGCCCCCCACTGGGCTCACTGGAACCAAACTGTCCTGAGGGCCGGTCACATCCCAAAGCCCTCGCAGCGCTCAGTGGAACCCAACTGTCCTGAGTGCCGTCCGGCCACATCCCAAAGCCCCAGCGCTCATTGGTGTTATGTGTCTCTCCGCTAGGCTACAGGTTGGCACCGCGGTGCGAAGGACGGGGGATTCGACACGAGTTGGTTTGGTCATGGCCTTAAACCACTACAGAGATCAAGATAACACGCACACACGCATGCACGCACACACGCACGCACACAGCCATATGGAAACTGTAGTTGGCACCGCTCTTTCCTCTAGTCACACACATTTCAACAGCATTATGTCTTCTCTGACATGCTATAGGTGTGTGTGTGTGTGTGTGTGTGTGTGTGTGTGTGTGTGTGTGTGTGTGTGTGTGTGTGTGTGTGTGTGTGTGTGTGTGTGTGTGTGTGTGTGTGTGTGTGTGTGTGCAATGTGCATATGATACTTTGCATGAGAGCAGCATATGTAATCATGTGGTCAACATCTGTACAGTTAGAGGTTAGAGGTACCCTTTGTGTGTGTAAGTAAGTATATGCATTCTTTTGCGTGCGCGTGTGTGCATGTGTGTGTGTGTAAGTAAGTATATGCATTCTTTTGCGTGCGCGTGTGCGCGTGTGCGCGCGCGCGCGTGCGTGTGTGTGTCCATCCCCATGCATGCAGCTCAGTGTGATCACTTCCAGACCTCATCTGTGGTGGAGTGGTTTGGTCCCGGGGCTGGGGGGGCCCCCAATCCCCCTGTCTTCCCTCTCTTTTCTCTCTCTCTCTCTCTCTCTCTCAGCCCATTTCCCTCACTATTTATTCCCATTCCCCCCCCCCCCTCTCTCCCCCCCCCCTCTCCCTCTCTCTCTCCCTGCCTGGGCCCCTTCATCCTAAACTCTTCATCTGCCCATCTCTCCTCCTCCGACTTCCTCCGTTTATTATCCTGCGTTCTTCTCACCATCACACATTCCCAACGGTGCCAAGTAACTACGTATACCTTTACTCAAGTACCGTATACTTAAGCACACTTAAGTTGAGGTACGTTTGTGTGTACGTTTTTCAATACTTTATACATCTACTCCACTACACTTCAGAGGCAAACAATGTACTTTTTACTCTGCGACAATTATTTGAAAACATTAGTCACTTTTGTGTTTGTTATAACAACACATATATTCACCAGTTAAGCCCTATATAATTTCATACTGTTGTCTATTCGAAAACACACGTGAGTATATACATGGTGAGCTTGTAGTTCCAGTATTTTCAAAAAGGTTTTGACAAATGCTGAAAAACGTTTACTTTCAGTAAAACATCTGTGTAGTCCACCACTTACACCACACTTCCTTCATCCCTCTCATCACACTGCATTCCATCCATCTCATTACAAGTCCTTCTCTCCATGTCCATCCATCTGCTAATCCTTGGCTCCAGAAACCCCTTCCCCTTCCCTTCCCTCTCTCCTCCATTCCAGCGGCAGAGCAGAGCGTCCTGGCAGATGATCCTATGGCCATTCCTGACGGCCCACAGAGGAATGAGCGGGCTTTTCCAAAACCTTCCCTCCGTCGCGCTAAATTACGTTCCACCACAGGCCTTTAACTCTGCCCCGAACGAACAGCCCGCCATCCATTTCACTATAGCTGCAGTTGTCACCCAGTGTCCCTGAGGAGGTTCCAGGTATATACTAGTCCCCAGCTTAATGATGGAGAGTTGGTAACCAAATGGACCCTTATTAGATCTTTAACTCTTGAGTGTAAAATGATTACACTCTCAAGAGTTACATTATTGTTAAACATCTGCATTGCTTAATTTTTGTCATTTCGATCTACGTTAGCCCATTATCTCTCATGATGGTACCAACATCAATACAGCATGGATAGTGGACAAAATGGTATTCAACAACAACAAAAATATTCTTTAGTTTTGGGTCTGAGAGGCTAAATGTCATCAAATGGTGGTTCCGTGGCTCAGATGCAAAATAAATAAAGGACCTTGATACGAAACGGGTTGAAAACCACTGCACTGACATCACATTAAAGAACTCGTATCGAGTAGTAGTACAGTAGTATTTATACCAGTAAGACGCCTAAGGGGCGAGAAGCGACTGCTGGGCGAGCGCTGGCGCTTTGGCATGCGGGGGTCAGATCAACATATGGAATGAATTCTGTACTGGCCATATAAGGAGCATGTCTTGAGTGTACAGGGTTTGATGAGGGCCGGGCCTTAATTCCGGGCCTGTTGAGAACTCTAGGTTTTCGCCGGCTACCGGGCACGGCTGCACTAATAACTTTGGGGCGGGCCCGTCTAGAGTTTAAATGGACATCGAAGAGGAAGGATAAACATATGAAATCTCAGAACAGGTCAGCTCCATATATGGAGATCTAAGGGTTTGAGGTTTGAGCTCAGATGTACTGTATAGTTGCTGGCCTATATTGATGACATCAGGGATCTCCATATATGGGCTTAACTGCGACAGCAGGTCGCATTTACTATGACACCAGGGATCTCCACGAGACCTGGGCACAGCTAGGGCACCATATATGGGGGCTTTCCCCATGCATGGGGATTTTGAGTGACTGATTGATGGACGATTGCATAGTAAATGCGACCTGCAGTCGCAATTAAAGACACAATACAAGTCGAGTCCATTCACGCCGTGGCCTACTGTAAAACGTTCCTCCTAGACATAGCAAATCATGTGTTGACACATATAGCAGACCGCTGAAATCTTCTTAATGATCTTTTAGAAAGTGGGCAAATTACCAAACAGGGGACATTCCGTTATTGAGTAATCTCATACATAACACGGGTGTCTAATTTTTTATCCAAAACACATCCGATATTCACAGTGCCGTATGACTTTAACCAATTTTGGGCGGGAACCCCTTTTGGTGTTTTAAGCATTATGTTATGCTTTAGCTATTGAAAAATAGCAGATCTACAAGCTCATAGCGCGCCACCGAGTGGCGCGCTATGAACTTGTAGGTCTGCTATTTTGGAAAAATCGTGAAAATGTGCCTCTCAAATCTTTGCTTCTGGGGTGTCCCTGGAACAACATATTTTCAGATGGGGGTCGGCGGCATATTACATATAATTTTTGGGGTCCTTGACATGAAATATTGAGAACCACCGATATAGAAACATGACGTTTTAAAAAGACGACATTTTAAAAATACAATTTATTTTATTTCGACGTCAGGCCTAAATGGGTTAACACAATCAATCATCCATGGATAACTTGATCACCTGTCCAGTTCAATTCTCGATTCTGACCAAAGGAATGTCCACTGTTCACTAACAGTAGCCCAAAGGTGAAAGACAGACAGCCGCTCTTCATATAACGTCCTCGAGCCATTCATTGATTCAATGATCGATTGAATACTTTCACAGTTTGCAGAAGGAAAAAAAAAGCACAGGAAAGTATACAGTTCAATACAAGGTCTGCTAAGAGGATTTATAACCAAAGAAAGCCTATGGCTAGAAATATATGTGTGTGTGTGTGTGTGTGTGTGTGTGTGTGTGTGTGTGTTCTTACTAACACCACCAATATAACGCAACCAACAACATTAGTCATTGGCATGGTATTTGAATGAAGTCACCTTGAGGTTGTTCTTAAGCCATTTAGAACTGAGGCCGATTAAAAAAAAAAAAGGCTTCTAAATCCTAAAAGTTTTCTGAAAAAACCTATGTTTCTATATGTCAGTGGTGCTCAAACTATTTCATGTCAAGGACCCCAGAAATGATATGTAATTGGCCGCCGACCCCCAAATATGTTGTTCCAGTTACCCTCCCAGAAGCAAAGATTTGAGTTCAAAACGTTCACTCTGAAAGAATATATATTCAAAGATTTGCGCACACATTTTCACGATTTCTCAAAAATAGCAGACCTACAAGCTCGTAGCGTGGCACTCGGTGCCGCGCTACGAGCTTGTAGATCTGCTATTTTTCAACAGCTAAAGTACAACATAATTAAAAAAAAAAAAAACACCAAAAGGGGTTCCGGTCCTTAATGGGCTAAGCGTGTCGTTGACGAGACGGAACTAGTTCTGAACGGTAGATTTGTGTTGTGGGGAACGTTGGGTGTGGCCGCGCGCCGCGCGCACAGTCAGTCAGTCAGTGAGGAGCGTTTAATCCATTGAGACCTGGAACGCATCCATGTCACGTTAGCGTTTAACCACATTAACCATTAACCCCTTTGTGTTTTAAACATTATGTTATATTTAGCTATTGAAAAATAGCAGATCTACAAGCTCATAGCGCGCCACTCGGTGGCGCGCTATGAACTTGTAGGTCTGCTATTTTTGAAAAATCGTTAAAATGTGCCTCAAATCTTTCCGAAAATTGTCATGATTTAGAAAACTATTTTTTTTTAATTTCGACGTCAGGCCTGAATGGGTTAAGCTTCAACATGTCGTGCCGTGTGTACCGTTTATCCAATGACAGGTCACAACGTGTTTATCAACCGACACCATCGACGTGTGAATGTTGCCCTCTCGGCTCCATGTGAAATGTCACACACTCGTGGCCACACGGACAGCCTGTTTACGTTTGGACTTTATGAGAGACTGTGTGTGCAGCACTGTGCGTGCGTGTGTATGTGCGTGCGTGCGTGCGTGCGTGGGTGTGGGGGGGTCAGGTGTGTGGTGGGTCCGGCACGCCGTAAAATCTTCATTTGTTCATTTATAACTCTTGAGAGATTTTTATATTTTGGCTGCATTTGTTGTACACTCTTTTGAGACGCGAAAATAAATTAACGACCACCCGCCCAGAAGCAAAGATTTGACTCAAAAACGTTCGCTCTGAAATAAAGATTTGTGCCACATTTTCAAGATTTTTCAAAAATAGCAGATCTACAAGCTTGTGGATCTGCTATTTTTAAACGGCTAAAGTATAACATAATGCTTAAAACACCTAAAGAGGTTCCCGTCCTGAATGGCTTAAAAGCCATAAAACGTCTCTTCAACTATCTCGACTTTCCTAAATTGTACACGTTGCTGTGCTCACATGTCTGCACGGTGGTGTGTGTGTGTGTGTGTGTGTGTGTGTGTGTGTGTGTGTGTGTATTCCTGGAACAGAGCATTATGGTGACACAGAGCAGACACTCTGACACTTAGCAGGGCCAGCATGAAATGTCTATCAGAGAGATGCTGCCGTCAGGGATGGCATACTCGTGCTCTCCATCACAAACACATGCGCGCGCGCGCGCACACACACACACACACACACACACACACACACACACACACACACACACACACACACACACACACACACACACACACACACACACACAATGACACCTCTGTTAGCACTATATGGGAACCCACTCCTGGCTCCTTCACGAGAGCTGTAACTGCCACATTTGGTAAGGAATGAGTTTCCAGTGTGTGTGTGTGTATAGTTAATGATTATTCATGACCTCTACTTTATCCAAACTACAGTGACTCCAGAAGGCCACCATACGGCTGTAACCCAACAGCTGACATACAAGTACAACATACTCACTGTCTTTACTGTACATACCAGTAAGACGACCGCACTCACCCAGCAGTCTGACGCCTGGGCGACGTCAGACTGCTGGGCTGAGTGCGGTCGCTTTGGCATGGGATGAACTTATAAACCAATAAATGCACAATGAAAACAGGTATGGATAAGGGTTCCTGGCCATATATAGCGCGTCTTGGAGACCGTGACTATATACGTGATATCACAATGCGTGACCATACTGTATATGCGGACATTCCCGTTGAGACAGATGTCACGATGACCTGGGGTGACCTGGGGGCTGATGTCAGTGATGTCACGATGACCTGGGGGCTTGCCTGGGGTGTGTGGCGGGAATTATGACCTTGGGTTATGTGACAAAAACGCAAGATTTCATAGTTATCCTCGACCTTCGGTCGCAACCAGAGGTGGGAAAAGTACTCACATGTTTTACTTAAAAGGGTAAGAACACTTTGGTAGTGGTTTGGGCTGTATAGTTACCTTGCCATGATGTAACTCCAAATGTGGACAAGAAATTAAACAATAATTGCTCCAGTGATTAGAAATTGATAGAAATATGCCCCTCATTGACTTACATTGTACGCTGAAACAGCACTCAAACTCAAAGTCACTCTTTTAAACAAACACAAACAAAGTTGATTCAGACGATATAGAGCATCACCAAAACTCATACTGTTTTATTTTTAACTTCCTGTTTACTTTGTGTTTCTTGTCCACATTTTGAGTTATATCATATCATGGCAAGGCAACAACAACACAACCCAAACCTCTACCAAAATGGTCTTAATGCTGCACTTTAAGTAGGAAAAGTAGAAAGTAGTCATTATGCAGAATGTCCCGTTTCAAATGTTTAAACATCCACTCCTCGTGGATAGGGTTGCTGAGACATGTAGTCCAAGGAAGATTAGAGAAGGAAGTGACATGGTCACAAAAAACGCTCATAACAAACATTATTTATGAACCATTGAGACCTTTGTCATATGATCGGTTCAGGCATATAAAAGAAGACATATCACAGTTTGTTTTCTAAACACTTGCTTTTCCATACGTGCACAGAGTGCACAACACATAATTTTATTTGAGGATTTAAACAGCAGCAGGTATCGTTTCTGTCCCGGGGGTATCGCGAGATTTGGCTGCCAGACAGGAAACGGTGGACAGTCTCGCGATACTTGGCACATTCAGAAACGTACTTTTTGCTCTTTAGATACCTCTATAAAATTACACAGTGTACACATCGAAAAGCAACACAGCAGACAATAATGTGTTACATGTCTTCTGTTATTTGCCAGAAGCGATGACTTTACAAAAGATCTCAGTCATTCAGAAATATTGTTTGTGTAGCTCATGTTCACTGAGCTCTCATTGACTCCAGTGCATTCTGCCGAACTTCCGGGAGCAGTTTGGCTCCCATGGTGCGACGAATCTGCCGTCTGGAATTGCGCGATAGCGAAAATGACGTTGGTGACTTTACCTCCATTTCATATACCTTGATGTAGTCCAGGAAGTAAGTGAGCCCATTGTCCATGACATCATGGCCCCATGAGAACCCCAGGAAAGTGTTTCTTGTCTCCCAAACATCGTTAAAATGAGATCTGGTTGCAAAAGGGGTTGAAGTGTCCCTTTAACCCATTTTGGGCGGGAACCCCTTTTGGTGTTTTATGTTATAATTTAATGTTATAATTTAGCTATTGAAAAATAGCAGATCTACAAGCTCATAGCGCGCCACCGAGTGGCGCGCTATGAGCTTGTAGGTCTGCTATTTTTGAAAAATCGTGAAAATATTTATTTCAGAAAACTGGAGGATTTAGAAGAATGTTTTTAAATTCTGAGGTCAGGCCTAAAAGCAAATGTATACTTCGTTACTTTACACTACTCGTCCTTACAAGGTGCCTGGCTCTCACTTTGCTGCATAGATTTCTCAACTGTGAGCGCACGCGCATGGGCGTGCACACGCACGCACGCACACACAGCCAGCTGAGTTACTTGGAAGCCGTTGTGCCAGCCAGCAGTCTTAGATGCGTGCGTATGCATGCTGACGTGTGTGTTTACTTTTAAAATGTTGAGCTGAATAGTGGCTTCTATTGAGAAGACCAGTCAGTCCTGCATGGGCAGGCCTGGCCTGGCCTGGCCTGGCCTGGCAGGCAGCAGCTCTGAAAAACACACAGCGATCAGTACGTCCCCGGGAAAAGGAAAACCCATTCAGTTCAAAGTGATATTTTGAAACCCCTTTTGGTGTTTTAAAAAGGATTACGTTATACTTTAGCTATTGAGAAAAAAACAGATCTACAAGCTCGTAGCGTGGCACTTGGTGCCACACTACGAGCTTGTAGATCTGCTATTTTTTTTTTTATCTTGAAAATGTGGGACAAATCTTTGAATATATATTCTTTCAGAACGAACGTTTTGAACTCAAATCTTTGCTTCTGGGGGACCTTGACATGGAAAAGTTGAGAACCACTGATTTTTTTCAGAAAACTGTCAGGATTTAGAAACCTTTCTTTTTTTTTATCTGGTCTCAGGTCTAAATGGGTTAATATAAGTAAATAATATAATGCTCTGCATGTCTGATTGAAAGTGGTCGATGACCCATACCGTGGTGGGATAGTGTTTGTAAAAACAAAAAATCACACCCGTGTGAAGTGAGGGGTGCTCTTATAATCATGATGTAACACGTCGATTTGCTCCTTCACATAATGACGTTAAATTCTCCGTTCATTGTCAATGGAAATTTAATATTTATGTAAGACGAAAATCTACACAAATAGCTGAATATAGGAGGGGCTTAGCGCTCCTCAAAAAAAAAAAAAAAAGTCTACACTCTGATTGGTACAAGCTAGCTATTGCAACAAAAAAGGAATTCTATCCCTTCCCGTCTACTGAAGAAAACAATTTCGGTACACTGGAATTCGACTTCATATATCCCTGTGATGTCATCGGGTTGCCCAATTCGTACAGTTGGCTGCGTTTTTGCACAGCGAAAAACAGCAGATCTACAAGACTCACATGGCCGCGTCACGTATAACCCATTTTGGGCGGGAACCCCTTTTGGTGTTTTAAACATTATGTTATAATTTAGCTATTGAAAAATAGCAGATCTACAAGCTCATAGCGCGCCACCGAGTGGCGCGCTATGAGCTTGTAGGTCTGCTATTTTTGAAAAATCGTGAAAATATTTATTTCAGAAACCTTTAGAAGATTTTTTTGTAATTTTCAGGCCTAAATGGGATAAGTCACCCTTTAAGATCAATAAGCACCCTGATTAAGAGAATGGAATGCAGCCTTGTCTTTGTGTGCCACCACAGAGGAGCGGTATGGGGGGGCGGCCGGGTTGGGTGAAAAGCTGGTGACAAATGTGTGTTTGCCTTGGCCGAGTGCCAGAAACACACCACAGCCAAGGAGGAGGAGAGGAGAGGAGAGGAGAGGAGGAAATATATACTAGCCATGCCATCTGATAAAGCACTTTCTGAACTCACACCCACGGTTACACATGATTTCAAATCGATGACGACCGCGACACTGTGTGTATAGCGAACAGATTGGACTAACAGACTTAAAAAAAAAAATCTTTGTTTTGTCTGTCTCTCTCGCCGTTCCAGACTCTTTCACATTCAGACACACTCACTCACTCACTCACTCACTCACACGCACGCACACGCACAGAGCCCCCAAAAGTTGATGTACAAACCATCTGACTCACAAGAGAAAGAAAAGGGAAAAGAAAGCAATAAAGAAAAGTACAGTACAGAATAACAGCTCCGGACACTTCCTGCGGTTTTGTTTCTTGTCCTCCTCCTCCTCCTCCTCCTTGTTTCAAGCTGTGCCTGTCGGCCGTTTTATTCTCCTTTGTCTAGCCCCCCCCCCCAAGCCCTAAATGTCTAGCCCCCCGCCTCACTCTCGAGCCCTAAATGTCTAGCCCCCCCCCCCCCCCCCCCCAAAGCCCTAAATGTCTAGCCCCCCGCCTCACTCTCGAGCCCTAAATGTCTAGCCCCCCCCCCCCCCCCCCCCCCCAAGCCCTAAATGTCTAGCCCCCCGCCTCACTCTCGAGCCCTAAATGCTTCGACATGAGAGGAAACAGCCTGAAGCCATCACCGCCTCATTTTGTTTCATTATCCCTTCCCCAACGCTCGATAAAGTACATATACTACGGTTCTGAGGTTGAACTCATGTGTTGTCGTTGCTGCACACAGCGCTGAAAATATCTGATCTACAAGCTCACGACGTGTTGCAGCACGACGCTTCGTGAGATTGTAGATCAGATACTTTCAGTGCGCGACTGAAACTGGCGCGCGACCAAGTATAGAAAGTAAATCACCCTTAAGTGCTTTCTTTCTTATACTTAAATCATCCGGACAAGAAAAGTTAGACAACCGTAAGTGTGAAAAACAGCCTGTAGTTTCTCTGCATCAATACTATCACTTAGTTTCTTCCCATTTGTCTTTCCATCAATCCGTTCATCTCTCTCTCTCTCTCTCTCTCTCTCTCTCTCTCTCACCATCACTTTCTCTCTCGTGAGAAGAATGCAATCCACAGCGTATCCTCCTGTATATGACTTGAATCCAGTATTATTTGAAAGCAATACCGTACAAGTTCTGCACAAGTTACTTTAGTTGCAAATCCGTATCCCCCCTTAAAAAAAAACGCAGCTAAATTACATAGATGCACTTTACAACTTTGTACTTTCCTGTGTATGTATGTTTTTAAATGCTTTGTTTCCTAATGTAAGGTTACCGTTTGCTTGTTTTGCTTTATGTTTTCATGTGTGGACTGCGGATGAAAATTTGCATGAATCCGGTGTATTTACATTGCGTTTATGAAATGTCCATTAATATGCACTGTCCCGTCTAAATAAACAAATAAAGTACTCTTTCTCCCTGTGTAACCCTTTGCTGCAGATATTAACAACACACACCCTGTTCTTCCCCTCTTCATCCCTAACTTTTCACTTCTTTCCACAGGTATTTGGAAGGTATAGGAAAGGAAGGATTTGGACGTTATAGAGGAATGGATTTGGATAGGAAGGATATGGACGTTAGAGGAATGGATTTGGAAAGGAAGGATTTGGACGTTTTAGAGGAATGGATTTGGATAGGAAGGATTTGGACGTTTTAGAGGAATGGATTTGGATAGGAAGGATTTGGACGTTTTAGAGTAATGGATTTGGATAGGACGGATTTGGACGTTTTAGAGGAATGGATTTGGATAGGAAGGATTTGGACGTTCTAGAGGAATGGATTTGGATAGGAAGGATTTGGACGTTCTAGAGGAATGGATTTGGATAGGAAGGATTTGGACGTTCTAGAGGAATGGATTTGGATAGGAAGGATTTGGACGTTCTAGAGGAATGGATTTGGATAGGAAGGATTTGGACGTTATAGAGGAATGGATTTGGATAGGAAGGATTTGGACGTTCTAGAGGAATGGATTTGGATAGGAAGGATTTGGACGTTCTAGAGGAATGGATTTGGATAGGAAGGATTTGGACGTTCTAGAGGAATGGATTTGGATAGGAAGGATTTGGAAGGCACACAGAAACATCATGAGAGTCACTTTTAATGGAACGTTTATAGCGTTGCTGCCACTCTTCTATACTCTACTCTTCTATACTCTACTCTTCTATACTCTCGTATCTCCTCCAAGGAGGAACATGCAGACCCCGTTCATGGGAACGTTGCACGAAAAAATTAAATTCCGCCCACGTTTTAACTTGTGATGTGACAATCAAGCGGATTCTGATTCATTATGCCCCCGTAGGGACGCTTCTATATGCAAGCGGTTGGAAAACTACTCGCATGTTTGACTTAAGTAAAAGTATCAATACTGCAATATAGAAATACTCAGAATTCATAATATACTTGAGTAAAAGTACAAAAGTATTTGTATCAAAATGTACTTCAAGTACAAAAAGTAAATTATGCATAATGTCCCATTTCAAGTTTTCAAATGTCTTTGAAAACTTGAAAGTCTTTTTGAAAATAGCCGATCTACAAGCTCACAATGTATCGCAATGAGACCAGTACTGTGTGCGTGTGCATGTGCGTGTGTGTGTGTGTGTGTGTGTGTGTCGCTACTACTCACTGTGTTAAAGTTCCACACCCGCTTGAAGGAGAGCCTTTTCCGTAAGCTCATCCTCTCTAAGAGGACTCCGCTGTCTGCTCTCAGCCTACATACCTGACACACTCACTCACTCACCTAACGCGCTTCCTCCTCGGAAAATAACAACGTTACGTCACTAAATGCACACACACACACGCACACACACACACACACACACACACACACGCACGCACACACGCAGGCACACACACACTTGACTTATAAAAGCATTCAAATGCCTCTACCTACCTAAACACAAACACACGTACAATACAGCAGTCAAATCATGCTCTCTGAAACAAACACAGTGCTCTCCAGTTTTCAGAAATAACCAAAACGCCACAGACAGACACACCTCGCTGGTTCACTTACTAACTGCACTTTCTGTGCAAGGCAGACCTCCCAAATGAACTCACTCTCTCTCTCTCACACACACATACATACACACACACACACACACACTCACAGACACACAGTCACCCTGTCTGAAATGCGCGCTCCCTCACACACACACACACACACACACATAGCTGACACCACTGACTAGGAAGTTCCATTCTCCTGCGTGCACACACACACACACACACACACACACGGCTCCGTTTCCATAGTGACACGCCCCCATCAGGAAGCAGTTGGAGAGGAGGGGGCAGGGACAAAGTTCAAGCTGCCAATCACAGGACAGCATTGAACTAAACTTCACCGACCTCCCCCTCTCCTCTCCTCTCCTCTCCTCTCCTCTCCTCTCCCGCCAAGAAATGGCACCCTTTTCACATTGGTAATTGGCCTGTTATAGCGCCACCAGGAGGCCACAATAACCTGACCTGGCCTGGTGGAGACCTGTGCCCCGAGGGGCACCTTTTCTAGTTTGATTTTATTTGGGGCAGTCTCCTGACCTGAAGTGCCCACTAAGGTATTATATATTTTCTGATGCATATTTCAGTGTCTGTTATGTATGGAGTGATTCTGATCTTAATGTATGGAGTGATTCTGATCTTACTGTATGGAGTGATTCTGATCTTACTGTATGGAGTGATTCTGATCTTACTGTATGGAGTGATTCTGATCTGAATGTATGGAGTGATTCTGATCTGAATGTATGGAGTGATTCTGATCTTAATGTATGGAGTGATTCTGATCTTACTGTATGTAGTGATTCTGATCTTACTGTATGTAGTGATTCTGATCTTAATGTATGGAGTGATTCTGATCTTACTGTATGTAGTGATTCTGATCTTACTGTATGTAGTGATTCTGATCTTACTGTATGGAGTGATTCTGATCTGAATGTATGGAGTGATTCTGATCTGAATGTATGGAGTGATTCTGATCTGAATGTATGGAGTGGTTCTGATCTTACTGTATGGAGTGGTTCTGATCTTACTGTATGGAGTGATTCTGATCTTACTGTATGGAGTGATTCTGATCTTAATGTATGGAGTGGTTCTGATCTTACTGTAAGGAGTGATTCTGATCTTAATGTAAGGAGTGATTCTGATCTTAATGTAAGGAGTGATTCTGATCTTACTGTATGGAGTGGTTCTGATCTTACTGTATGGAGTGATTCTGATCTTAATGTAAGGAGTGATTCTGATCTTAATGTAAGGAGTGATTCTGATCTTAATGTAAGGAGTGATTCTGATCTTAATGTAAGGAGTGATTCTGATCTTAATGTAAGGAGTGATTCTGATCTTACTGTATGGAGTGATTCTGATCTTAATGTAAGGAGTGATTCTGATCTTAATGTAAGGAGTGATTCTGATCTTACTGTATGGAGTGATTCTGATCTTAATGTAAGGAGTGATTCTGATCTTAATGTAAGGAGTGATTCTGATCTTAATGTAAGGAGTGATTCTGATCTTAATGTAAGGAGTGATTCTGATCTTACTGTATGGAGTGATTCTGATCTTAATGTAAGGAGTGATTCTGATCTTAATGTAAGGAGTGATTCTGATCTTAATGTAAGGAGTGATTCTGATCTTAATGTAAGGAGTGATTCTGATCTTAATGTAAGGAGTGATTCTGATCTTACTGTATGGAGTGATTCTGATCTTAATGTAAGGAGTGATTCTGATCTTAATGTAAGGAGTGATTCTGATCTTAATGTAAGGAGTGATTCTGATCTTAACCCATTTTGGCCGGGAACCCCTTTTGGTGTTAGCATTATGTTATGCTTTAGCTATTGAAAAATAGCAGATCTACAAGCTCATAGCGCGCCACCGAGTGGCGCGCTATGAGCTTGTAGGTCTGCTATTTTTGAAAAATCGAAGAACGACTGACATAGAAACATAGCTTTTTCAGAAAACTGTCAGAATGTAGAAGACATTTTTAGAATCTGATCTCAGGTCAAAATGGGTTACTGTATGGAGTGATTCTGATCTTGATCATATTATGATCAAATAATGAAAAAGGTTTGGAATAAGTCAAAGCAAAATGTGGCATCAACCTAATGAAATGAGGGTTAAGGACATTTTCTCAGGTTTGTTAAAAAAAGTTTATCGGAAGCAAAGGACGACTGTAGCGTGTAATGCACACGGATGCATGTGACACGTGTGCAGCGCGCACGCACGCACGCACGCACGCACGCACGCACGCACGCACGCACGCACGCACGCACGCACGCACACAGAGGCTTCAATTGAATTCGCGCAGTCTTTAGTCCAAAGCCCTAATTTCCTGTTGAAGTAAAAAGAAAGCCTTTCTTTCACCTCCTGGTAGACAAAATACATAGATGGGTGTGCGTGCGTGCGTGCGTGCGTGCGTGCGTGCGTGGATATCTAACCATTTAGTTCAGGGTTTTTCAACTGATTGTGAACGAGGGACCACCACCCTGGCTTAGAATCAACCTGGGGACCACCACCCTGGCTTAGAATCAACCTGGAGACCACCACCCTGGCTTAGAATCAACCTGGGGACCACCACCCTGGCTTAGAATCAACCTGGGGACCACCACCCGGGCTTAGAATCAACCTGGGGACCACCACCCTGACTTAGAATCAACCTGGGGACCACCACCCTGACTTAGAATCAACCTGGGGACCACCACCCTGACTTAGAATCAACCTGGGGACCACCACCCTGACTTAGAATCAACCTGAGGACCACCACCCTGACTTAGAATCAACCTGGGGACCACCACCCTGACTTAGAATCAACCTGAGGACCACCACCCTGACTTAGAATCAACCTGGGGACCACCACCCTGGCTTAGAATCAACCTGGGGACCACCACCCTGACTTAGAATCAACCTGAGGACCACCACCCTGACTTAGAATCAACCTGGGGACCACCACCCTGACTTAGAATCAACCTGAGGACCACTGTTGTGTTGGGTGAGGATTAGTGCTAAGATTAGTGCTTTTGTAACACTTGCTATGCATCCCATGTGTATACATTAGTACATCCCACAGCTTTTCAACCAATGGTCCAGGGACTACTAATAATTACTCAACATGACACAATCCAGTGCACTTCCCCCTCTTGAGATTCTAACTCCCTTTTTCAGTTGAATTTCTTGACCTCCAACGTGTCAGTAAAATGACTACATGGACGGTCATCATAGATCAGCGGTCCGACACGTTAAAATGACCACCGCTGAAGTGCCGCATACTTATATGCTTTTATAAGACGTTCATATAAAAAATAAATTAAGCAGATAAGCGTCCTGAATCATAGCCACGTTGACAACGTTTGTAATAAACCAACCCGTTTGTAAATCCGTCAAGATTTGAGCGAGTTATGACTGTTTCTGTTTGAGCTGCCATTGAACATACTGTACTGTAGCCCCGAAGTAAGATGGCTGCCGGGTGAACGACGTCAGAAACTCCGCCTTGAGCCATCTAGTGTTTATATATATCTATGGTTTTCATAATCTTTTGTTGCACACAATTTTATTCTCCTACACAGTGGTTCCCAAACTCTTTCATGTCAAGGACCCCCAAATTGACACTAATTAGCCCACAGACCCCCATTTGAAAAGATATGCCAGGGACCCCCATAAGAGAAGGTTTTTACGGCATAGCATTAAAGTGAAACATCTGAAAAAGGTATGTGCGAAAGACATTGTGCCCTGCACAACTTCAAGCCACCCAGCCAAGTAGGGCAGGGGTTCTCAACCCGTGGGTCGCGACCCCTCGGGGGGGTCGCCAAATTATTTTAGGGGGTCCCCAAATTATTTTCCAAAAAAAAAAAAAAAATGATTAAAAAAAAAAATCACGATTTTTCAAAAATAGCAGACCTACAAGCTCGTAGCGCGCCACTCGGTGGCGCGCTATGAGCTTGTAGATCTGCTATTTTTCAATAGCTAAATTATAACATAATGCTTAAAACACCAAAAGGGGTTCCCGCCCAAAATGGGTTAAGGTTATTGTAGCAGTCAATTTATATTGGGGGTCGGGAGGGGGCGGGGCGGGGGTCCCGAGACATTGCCAAAGCATTTCCGGGGGTCCCCGGCCAAAAACGTTGAGAACCCCTGAAGTAGGGGTCGGCACGGAGGAGCCCGGAGAAAGGGAGCGGGTCCCTCTCCGAGCATGGTCCCTCCGCGCCTGGTCGGTAAAGTGCCTCTGGCAGCAAATCAACGCCAAAGCTATATTTCAGTAACCTGACTCCGCCAGATGGGGCAGCAGAGAGTACACTGGGTTCCCCCCTCCTGCTCCCATCTGGGAACTCTCAGGCAGACTTGATGCCCGGGCCACAAAACGGCCTGGCCAATCAGCAGCAGCTAGAGGCGGGCGGGATAGCTGAGGGTTTATTAGTGTTTCCCTTGTAGAAGTGTTGTTCTTCCTGAGCCCGTGTTCATTCATTTAGACGGAGACAGATGGTGCCACGTCTCGGCTCTTTTTCGACACACTTGAAACAATCTTTCTGTTCCGCCTTGTGCCAATCCGCTTGCAACCAACCGCGCCATCCACAGATGTTGGCAACAACCTTATCTTAAATAATAGTGTTATAATGATATGGTGATTATGTGCATTACATTCACCCATGCACGCACGCACGCACGCACCCCCCCCCCTGTTCTCCCCTCATTATAAATTAGTATAAGTTTCACCCAGATGGGGCGCGGTGTAAATATGGTCAATCGACCTTATGCAGAGCGTGTCCATTTTGCCATTAAGTTACTGGCAGGGTGGCAACACTAGCTGCAATTTTGGCCATCGGCAGCCCGTACATCCAAACAGAAAGGTCCTGTCTGATTGTATTACGCCACGTCAAACTCATCAACATTGCAGCTGTACAAAAACATGTCACAATGCGTCGTGATGCGACAAATTGTGAGCTTGTAGATCCATCCATCCCACTGGGAGGAGACCCCGGGGCAGTTGGAGGAAACACATGGCCTTGGAACGTCTCGGGATCCCCCAGGAGGAAGTCACTAATGTTGCTCTGGAGAGGGAAGTCTGGAGCACTCTGGTGGAGCTGTTGCCCCCTGCGACCAGACTACGGATAAGCGGTTGAAGATGGATGGATGGATGGATGGATGGATGGAAGGACAGTCTGCATAATGAGTACTTTTAGAACTTTAAGTACATTTTGATGCCAATAATTTTGTACTTCTATTCAAGTACATTTTGAATTCTGGACTCACTCTTGTAACGGAGTATAGTTCTAGATTGCGGTATTAATACTTTTACGTAAGTAAGACAATTGAGGTATTTTTCCACCCCTGGAATGACGTATCCACACCAGGAGAATGGGACGTACAGGTATATACATCATGATCACCACGGTGTGTGTTTAGGAGGGTTAAAGCTTAAGTTGTCACTTAAAATAGCCAATAATCTATGCGTTGTGAGCTTCTATAGATGGTGGTAATGATGGTGTATACGATCCTCCTTTATAGATGGTGGTAATGATGGTGTATACGATCCTCCTTTATAGATGGTGGTAATGATGGTGTATACGATCCTCCTTTATAGATGGTGGTAATGATGGTGTATACGATCCTCCTTTATAGATGGTGGTAATGATGGTGTATACGATCCTCCTTTATAGATGGTGGTAATGATGGTGTATACGATCCTCCCTGGCATGCAATCACGTGCAACTCAGGGTTAGGGAGAAGAGACGCTGATGAAAGCCAACGGAAGGAGTGTCATCTCACCAGTCTAATTCCTGTGGTCTAGACAGCTGTGTGTGTGTGTGTGTGTGTGTGTGTGTGTGTGTGTGTGTGTGTGTGTGTGTGTGTGTGTGTGTGTGTGTGTCTCTCTGCTGGCTCAGGGTTTCCAGAGACAGTAAAACATTAAAAAATGAGTTTTTCTCCAGAGGGATCTGATGACGGCACAATTCCAGGCCTACGCACACATGCATGTATGCGAGAGACACACACACGCACGCACGCACGCACGCACGCACGCACGCACGCACGCACGCACGCACGCACGCACGCACGCATGCAAACGCAAACGCACACACACGGCTGTATTCTCTATTTGAGAGCTTCTGCATGAAACATGCTTCACAGTGACAAAGACTGATATCCAGCTGCTTGGAAGATATAGAGAGGGAATAGGGTGATATGAAGGCGCTGATTGCATGGCTGGAAGAGACAGCAAGCAGGTATAGAAAGATACTATACAGCAGGTAGAGAGACAGAGACTGGCGTTCCCTTTACCTTGGAAAACAAAAGAACACAATGGAACACAGAGAGAACCGTGACTTCAACTTCCACCAGAATTAAAAAATGCAATTAAAGAAAAATTAAAAACATGACAGATGTGCATTTCTGTTACAGGGAGTTTACCCCCCCCCCCCCCCCCCCACACACACACACACACACACACACACACACATACGTTATGCTACACAGCAGTGCCCTCTACTGTCCAAGAGAAGAAGAGAGAGAGAACGCAACAGAACATGAAGACTAAAGGTTTTTCCTGTTTCATTTTAATTAATTTTTTTATTGATTTGTGATGTCGTGAGAGGCCACAGTTTACACGTCATTAGCGACGTCTCCATTGATCGGCGATAGCTAATTAGCCTCATCGCCGTTGGGCGCTAATTGGGTGTGAACGATATCAGCAGGAGGGTTCTCAGCATCTCTGCCCAGCAGGCACATGGATACACAGGTCACCAGCTGAGGGCACTTAACTAATGCATAGGTCACCAGCTGAGGGCACTTAACTAATGCATAGGTCACCAGCTGAGGGCACTTAACTAATGCATAGGTCACCAGCTGAGGTGATAGACCTTCCTTATAGCTAATGCAGGGGTTCTCAACCTTTTTGGCTGGGGACCCCCGGACATGCTTTGGCCATGTCTCACGACCCCCGCCCCTCCCCCCTCCCCCCTCCCCCCTCCCCACCACCAATACAAACTGACTGCAAAAATAACCTTTTTGACCTGAGATCAGATTCTAAAAATGTCTTCTACATCCTGACAGTTTTCTGAAAAACCTATGTTTCTATGTCAGTCGTTCTTTGATTTTTCAAAAATAGCAGACCTACAAGCTCGTAGCGCGCCACTCGGTGGCGCGCTATGAGCTTGTAGATCTGCTATTTTTCAATAGCTAAAGCATAACATAATGCTAACACCAAAAGGGGTTCCCGCCCAAAATGGGTTAATAGAGAAAATATATCATGAATGAATACTGAAACCAGATATAATCATTAAGGAAAGTTTATGCATGGACCACGTACTACTGTATGTAAACTCTTAATTTCTATTTTCCAACCATTCAGTTGCACCAGCTGAGGGTATAGACCTTAATTAACCAATGCATACAGTAGGTCACCAGCTGAGGGTATAGACCTTAATTAACGACTGCATAGGTCACCAGCTGAGGGTATAGACCTTAATTAACGAATGCATAGGTCACCAGCTGAGGGACCTTAAGCGCTCATACACTGCACAGTGCATATATAGTACTCATGCATTAACTCTATAAGTTGCTGTTTTTATCTCTTGCTTCTTAGCTTGTTCTCCACGTTCACGCACGCACGCACGCACGCACGCACGCACGCACGCACCCACGCACGCACACACACCTCCTTTCATTACTTCATCTATGTCATTGAGTACAGCAGGGTTCCCCAATTAATTTTCCTCAAGGGCCATATTGGGGGCCGAGTCTGCACGTGCGACATTTTTTTATTTTATTTTTTCATTAATTAATAAAACAATGTTCTCAACCAGTGGTCCGGGGACCACCAGTGGTCCTTGAGGGTGTGCCCAGTTTGACATGCATAGGCTACTGACCCCCATTTAATGCCATTTATATCTGGGACACCCCCCCCCCCCCCCCCCAAAAAACAAAACAAAAAACTTTTTTTTCTTTTTGAAATTCTTCCAGGGGCCACAAGGGGGCGCTCCGCGGGCCGCAAATGGCCCGCGGGCCGCCTATTGGAGAACCCTGGAGTACAGTAAGTTAAAAAAAATGAAGTTTATAGAGTTACGGGAGTGATAACAAATGTTATTAGAGAGGCTATATTTTGCACGGATATATGAACACGGGTGTGCCTGGACTTGCCCTGTGGTGTGCCTTAGGCTTAGAGGCACCAAACGTGTGAAAAGCAGCTGTCTGCTCTACAGTCTACACACAGACCTGTTAGTTTACATTGAGGAAATGTGTGAGACACTATAGGCCAAAAACAATTAGTTTATATTAAGGAAATGTGTGAGACACTAGGCCAAAAACAATTAGTTTATATTAAGGAAATGTGTGAGACACTACTAGAGCCAAAAACAATTAGCAAATACTTGTATGACTCATTAACCCATTTTGGGCGGGAACCCCTTTTGGTGTTTTAAACATTATGTTATAATTTAGCTATTGAAAAATTAGCAGATCTACAAGCTCGTAGCGCGCGATTTAGAAGCCTTTTTGTTTATCGACCAAAATGGATTAATAGCGTGTGGAGTTGTCAGGTGCTTCACAGGAAGATCACAGCAAAGTATTCCAGACTCAATTTAGCCCGAAGTAACTCTCCTGTTTGGGTGGTTGATCTGGTCATCGCCATGTTGGCTTGCGTGGTGGACATTTTTGTCAAAATCCCATTCTTTCATACGTACATTCATAAACATAAGGTTTGTCGACTACCTTTTTTCATTGACGAAAACTAAATGAAAACTAAGACGAAATATATTGACAATTTCATCAACAAATAAAAACTAGAATAAAAAGTTAGGAAGGGACTTTAGTGGACAAGAGATCCAGTATAAGTCGTTTTACACTTGGTTGCATGCTGAAAATAGCCGATCTACAAGCTCACAACGCGTTGCGCAAGTGTAAAATCAGCCATTACGTTGCCTTCAAAGCCCGCCAAAAAAACATTTTAGTCGACTAAATCAACTATAGATTTAGTCGACTGAAACTAGACTTAACACTAAAACATTCCTGGTGACTAACATATGACTAAAACTAAATGAAGTTTCATGCCAAAGACTATGACTAAAACTAAAAATAGAAATGTGCTGCCACAAAAAACACTGCTCCGTAGCTGATGATGATGCTGTTGGCCTGTTCCCTGTACGCTGACTCGTTTCCTGGCCCAGGATGGCCAGGTGTCATCAATTTACAATTTAGGCATTTAGCAGACGCTCTTAATCCAGAGCGATTTACAATAAGCATGAACAAAAGAAAAAGCATGGCAATACATCATATACATAGAAAATAGTAATCATGAATCAAATATAAGCTAGGAACGCAACAGTGGAAAATCTATATATAATCAAAACTATGCATATATATATACACTATATAGTGCTATGTTTACATAAAATGCTATGAGTTTACATAAACTGCTCTCTAAGTCTACATAAAAATGCTATCTACAGTAAGATACATAAGTTGAGCTTTTCCAAACGCCTGTAGGAGGTTGAGGCTAGGTCAAGTACTACGGCAAGTGCTATGGGCTAAGATGGAGTCTGAAGAGGTGCGTTTCAGACTGAGGCGGAAGATTGTGAGCGAATCTGCAGTTCTGATTGCAATGGGAAGTGCATTCCATAGTTTTGGAGCCAGAAGGGAGAAGAGTTTGGGACGCGTTCTGCGTTGTCCCGGCGACAAACAGCGGCGGCCATTAGCTTAGCTCTGTTACAGTTAGATTAGATTAGCACTTAGCACTGTTCTGTCCACTGTCGATCTGGGAGAGTTTAGTCAAGGAAGATTACAGAAGGAAGTGTCATGGTCACGTGACTGTGCTGCGCCATGACACTTTCATGGGAGCCAAATCTCGCACCGGAAGTTACATGAATACAAAGCAGTGAATGGAGCAGGCTGGACCAGCTCATGACAAACATTATTTATCAACCTTCTGTACTATCAACAATCATGTTTGTCAAAATCCCATTCCCACGGTCATACTGTATGTGGTCAGATCTGAGTGAGAGCCTGTCACCGTGCAACCTCCAGTTCTTCACCAGGGGATAAAAAACTGAATTTATTTATTTTTTTATCCAAAATGAGTTGATAGCACAGGCAGACTCTTCACATACTAGAGCATGTCTGAAAGAAATGTCAGTGCTGAAATCGACATGTAAATATGAAATAAATGCTTAAACATGTAGCTATAGGTGTAATGTTAAGAGTCCACATACTGTAAGTGAACCTTTCAAGGCTGTTTTCTGAACTCGTTTTCTGCAAGACATTATACTCTATAAGACATATCTCTAAAACTGGTGGGTCAAACTGAACAACCAATATGTCAATTTGAGGCTATGATTCCCTGCTTTCATACGACTTGAAAAAAATGAATAATAATCCAACGACAGGCTCCCATTCACATTTCACATAAAATTTGGACAATAATATTACCAAAAGCACAAAGAGCTGACCACAGCAGGTCTGTAATTCTCATGTAACTCTATAACTGTCATGACGGTCCTGAAAAACATTTCAGAACCACTATAATAGTGGACTTCTAATGTGCCATATATGACGTTAGTAAGTCAGTGTCGTACATATTCTGAAGAAAACCTGGATGTAAGACAAATCAAAGCATTTGCTAATGGACAAGACCAAGTCTTTTCCGCGGCCGGACGGACGGATGTGTCCGTGTATACGGGACATATTTATGAACCCTGGTCTGACACTTTCTGAATAGTTCTGCTTGGTAAACTCCACCCACCTGACTGTCAAAAGGTCATTACAACAAGCAAACTACTTTGAAACATCTACAGTATACTTGGTAAACTCGACAGTCTCGACTCGACTTGTCCTTGTTTTTTTGCCATCTACATCAAATCTCTTCGCCCGTTGTGAGCTTGTAGAACGTCTATTTCCTGCGAATGCCCTACCCCCCCCCCCCCCCCCCCCCCCCCCGTATAAGAACAGGGCGCTTAGGGTTCAAGTGTTACGAATTCTTTGCAGCCGCCGTTTGACCTGCGAGGGCCTGCTGGTTTGTGACTATGTTCTCCTGAGGCATTCCATGCAGGGACACTTCGTCTCTCCTGACGCTATCTGTGGAGATGATCATCTGACCCTCCAAACACACAAACACTCCTCCTCCCTGGAGATATCACGAGGACTTCACACACGCCCGCAAAACAGGCGCACACTGACATGCCCGCGGACACACGCGCAACCATGCACACACACGAAGATGAAGAAATGTGTTTACGGAATATGGCCATGTATTGTTGTTCTGCATTTGAGTGTGTGTGTGTGTGTGTGTGTGTGTGTGTGTGTGTGTGTGTGTGTGTGTGTGTGTGTTCCTCTTATTCCATCTGCGTGTGTTCTCTGTGTGAATGCATCGGTGCATTATGCATGTTTGTGCCTTCCACTTATTTGTATTTATTTCCATGTCTTGTGTGTCCGTCTGTAGGGTTGTCACAATTATCACACACAGTGGTGTAATTTTGATTATATATATTTTTTTCGGTGGTACGGTGTTTTAATGACGTCACGTGCCCGCGCGGCGCGCGTCCATGCACATGCACGCCTACTGTACATTAGGCATGCCACGGTATGATATTTTACAGTACGGTACGGTGCCGGTATTGATAACCTATACCTCGGTATTCCACGGTATTTATATATAATAAAAAAAAATAAAAAAAGATTGCCCCCCCACCTATGTATAGTGACTACCCCTACCTCCTTATAAGCCCTTCTTTGTTCCCCAACCTGTAGGCCTACATATATTATTTTGTATTTACCTTTTATGATAATTTCAATTTTGTTATTTGTCATGTGACTTGTCATGATTATGAATTGATTACCCAGGACCTGAATGGAAACAAGACTGCAAGGACTTTTTTCAGTGATCCCTTTGGACATGTGTTTGACTGTACCCTATACTGATTACACTATTCCCCACTGTATTTCACTGTTATGGCTCCCCCTAATGGCCGTTTTGTACCCTGCACGCTGCAGCAGAGCTAGTGCGTAATCTCAACTGCGCATGATCACAACTCTGTGTGCCGTGTTGACAGTTCACAACTTCACACATAGTAGGCTACATATGGAAATATGGAATATACAATTGGATCTGGGTGTCTTTCAGCAACACTAACTCAAAGGTAGGAAGCAACTTTTCAATCTACTGCAGCTGTGTGGTGAAAATAAATGTTTTGCCTTAGTCTGCGAGTGGAGTTCCACTGCATATGCGCAGCATGCGCCGCCCACCGACGCTGTATTAAAATACCGTCAGCTCGGAAATCTCACGGTATCAACACCGTGGCTTTTCCTGTCGCGGTATTACCGAAATTCGGTATACCGTGGCATGCCTACTGTACATGTGCTAGCCTAGTAGTGTACTGTATGAGAGTTTTAGACACACTCACACAAAATTACAGTTAAAATAATCAGACAACTTCTTTACTGCGCTGCAGTAGCGAAACTAAAATGCTTGCTTTGGATGAGTCTCTTCTTCTTCGAACCAATGACTAGTCTAAACTAAGTATGCACCCCCCTCTATCCCTAACCTAACCATAACCGCAAGCACGGGAGCAGCGCATGTTCAAGCAGCTAGTCCCACCGTTGTTCCCGCATGTCGGACTAATGCTCCGTCGGGATTAGCATCGGATCCCTTCTTGTTGCGCGCACACAGAGCGCGACAGAACTGCATGGAGCCAGCTGATCTATACTAACCTGACTCCGCCAGATGGGGCAGCAGAGAGTACACTGGGTTCCCCCCTCCTGCTCCCATCTGGGAACTCTCAGGCAGACTTGATGCCCGGCCACAAAACGGCCTGGCCAATCAGCGCCAGCTAGAGGCAGGATCAAGGCAGCACTGTGTATGCCTTGATCCCGCCTCTAGCTGCCGCTGATGGGGGGGGAACCCAGTGTACTCTCTGCTGCCCCATCTGGCGGAGTCAGGTTAGATCTATACAGGCTTACAACACATCACAAAGTATGTGTTGTAAATGTAAATTTATGGGATTATTCCAGTTACTTGTCAGTTATCTGCCCTGTGCACTGTTAACGGGATTGTAATTTCTATTCCTATAATGTTCCAAATTCCAACGCCAAAAACACAATTAAATCATCGTTTATCGCAATTATTTGTGTGACAATTAATCAATTAACAATTCATCGTGACAGCCCTAACTGTCTGTGTGTGTGTGTGTGTGTGTGTTGGGGGGAGGGGTCCGGGGTCAGAGTGCTTGTGGGGCGTTCTCTGCCCCTTATTTCTCACTGCTGTGTTTAGTGAAACTATGTCACGCACACCACACACACACACACACACACACACACACACACACACACACACACACACACACACACACACACACACACACACACACACACACACACACACACACACACACACACACACACACACACACACACACACACACACACACACACACAGTACTGACATGTTGGAATGTACAATATGTCCATAAACATGGACGGATGGACAGCACTATATAACCCGACATACTGTAACATGCTCCTGCTTAGTAGTGGCCTAAAGTACGTGATCTATGAATGTAAAACAACTGGTATTGTTTAACCCATTTTGGGCGGGAACCCCTTTTGGTGTCAGCATTATGTTATGCTTTAGCTATTGAAAAAGGAACACACCTACGCACCTGTCGCCTGTAGGTGTGCAAAAGCCTTGCTTTTTATTTTTTTATATGCTTTAGCTATTGAAAAATAGCAGATCTACAAGCTCATAGCGCGCCACCCAGTGGCGCGCTATGAGCTTGTAGGTCTGCTATTTTTGAAAAATCGAAGAACGACTGACATAGAAACATAGCTTTTTCAGAAAACTGTCAGGATGTAGAAGACATTTTTATAATCTGATCTCAGGTCAAAATGGGATAAATAAAACATGGCTAATGATTATGATTACTGGCGCAACGTGACAGCTAGGAGCTCACTGTGCCCAGCATGATGTCTGTAAATAGCCCACATAATGTATGAGGTTTACATTTGGCAGTACGGCGGTAGCACCAAAGCCACAGCATCGTCATTACCGACTCTTTTTGATCGTAATGTTAGAGACCACAGAAGTGAACCTTTCAAGCCTGTTTTCTCAACTCTCTGTTTTCTGCAAGACATTACTCTATAAGCCATAACTCCAAAACTGAACGACCAATATATCAATTTGAAGCTATGATTCCCTGCTTTCATGATGATGAGGATTAAAATGTAAAAGAATTCACTTAGTCTCGGTCAGAAGCGGTGTTCAACGTGTTCTGTTGTATCGTTCTGCATGTTTTTACACTATCCATGATGCCTAATGGAAACAAACATTTCAGTAGGTTTTCAGTATTACTCGCATTGATTCCAAGATCGGACTTTCTACACCCACACTCTCTGATATAAACAATAAGACCATCATCACACGTTTAGCACTTTCAATATCAAATGACACTGATCATCCTCTGTATCTGCACCTCGACCTCGTGCCATCTGGACAAAGATAGAACCGTATCGTGGAAAAGGATCTGCTTTAGCAGGAGTTTGGTCCCCTCAGCCACGAAAACAAACTGGTTCTGTGTACAGTGGGGACCTCGTGTTTATGCATCGTCTTGGTGATATGTTGATCTGTGCTATATGGCGGTGGTTCCCAAAGTGGGGTCCGGGGACCCCAAGGGGTCCTTGGGGGAGTTCCAGGGCGTCCCCAGCTAAATGATAGTTTGGAACCAAATGGACCCTTATGGGTATGTAACTCTGAGAGTGTACAAATGGAACCAAATGGACCCTAACGGGTCCCCTTTGTTCCAGTTGTACACTCTCTGAGTTAAATTAACATTGATTTTACAATATAAATTGGGGGTCCCAGAGATAAAAAAAATGCTAGACTAATGCATGTCAAACCTGGGGGTCCTTGAAATTAACCCATTTTGGGCGGGAACCCCTTTTGGTGTTTCAAGCATTCTGTTATACTTTAGCTATTGAAAAATAGCAGATCTACAAGTTCATAGCGCGCCACTCGGTGGCACGCTATGAACTTGTAGGTCTGCTATTTTTGAAAAATCGTAAAAATGCGGCACAAATCTTTGAATAGGTATATATTCTTTCAGAGCGAACGTTTTTTTTTATTTCGACGTCAGGCCTAAATGGGTTAAACGGGTTGAGAATCACTGCTAGAGCCGTAAAAATCTTCTTATGGGGGTCCCTGGCATATCTTTTCAAATGGGGGTCCGCGGGCTAATTAGTGTCAATTTAGGGGTCCTTAACCCATTTTGGGCGGGAACCCCTTTTGGTGTTAGCATTATATGCTTTAGCTATTGCAAAATAGCAGATCTACAAGCTCATAGCGTGCCACCGAGTGGCGCGCTACGAGCTTGTAGATCTGCTATTTTTGAAAAATCGAAGAACCACTGACATAGAAACATAGCTTTTTCAGAAAACTGTCAGGATGTAGAAGACATTTTTAGAATCTGATCTCAGGTCAAAATGGGTTAACATGAAATGGTTTGGGAAGCACTGCTATATGGTGTTGTGTTGTTGTTGTTGTTCTGTTGGTGTTGAACAGACTGTGAAGACAAATATCCCTTTGGGGCACAATAAAGATTATTATTATCATCACATTGGAGACTCAAACTACACGAGGCTTTCTTTAACCCATTTAGGCCTGACAGTTTTCTGAAAAACCTTCTGTTTCTGTTTCAGTGGTGCTCAATATTTCATGTCAAGGACCCCAAAAATGATATGTAATATGCCTCCGCTGCCCCATCTGAAAATATGTTGTTCCAGGGACCCCCCCAGAAGCAAAGATTTGAGTTAAAATGTTCACTCTGTAATAATATATTCAAAGATATGAGGCACATTTTCACGATTTTTCAAAAATAGCAGACCTACAAGTTCATAGCGTGGCACTCGGTGCCGCGCTATGAGCTTGTAGATCTGCTATTTTTCAATAGCTAAAGTGTAACATAATGCTTTAGAACACCAAAAGGGGTTCCCGCCCAAAATGGGTTCACTTCTTCAAAGACAGGATCATGTCATTACGCTCAGGAACAAAAAGTAGGGATGGGGGATCATCCCTAATTCCCTACATCATCATTATTTTGGTCACCTTAACGATCCTTCTCATCGATCAAATTCCTAATCGATCCCACTATCAATCCTTTTCTATTATTGATTGGTGCTAATCATGGCCTTTCACTTTCATTGAATGTCCGCAGACAATCAAAAGTAGAGCATGTTGACTTCAACACTCAAGTGATGTGAGCAATTAAGCAACTCATTCAATTCATCTTACTTGGTCTTACTGGTCAAAAGTTAGAACGAATTGATCATAGAATTGATGAGCCCAAACCTCATTCATTTCCAATTATCAATAACTTTCGTGCTATAAATCGGTTCTCGATACCCCGCATCCCTAAACAAAAGACAACTCAAGCAATCAACAGGTTG
>NC_136809.1:50460362-50497862 GCF_951216825.1 Electrona antarctica
AAGGACCCCCAGAATTATCTCTATTGGGCCACGGACCCCCCATCTCAAAATATCCATTCCATTCCAGGGACCCCCCAGAAGCAAATATTTTAGTTAAAAATGTTCGCTCTGAAATATATGATTTGCGCCACATTTTAACGACTTTTCAAAAATAGCAGATCTACAAGCTCGTAGCGCGCCACTCGGTGGCGCGCTATGAGCTTGTAGATCTGCTATTTTTCAATAGCTAAATTATAACATGTTTAAAACACCAAAAGGGGTTCCCGCCCAAAATGGGTTAATTGTCCCACCAGTAATTGCGATTAACGATTTGATTGTGTGATTTTTTGTTTTGTTTTTTTGCATTGAACATTGGAACACATGAATTACAATTAAAACGTATGTTTGGTTTTAACTTTTAGGCTTCATAATAATAAGCACAAATTGCAAAGGGCAGATATGACAAATATTATTTTAAATAATTTCTTTAGTTTTTTTAATAGCGAAAATAACTGATCAACAAGCTTACAACACATTTCCATGTTTTTCAACATGGAAACGATTATGCCGATTATGCCGATTATGTCGAAAAATAATCAGGCGATTGTATAATAATCGCGATAGGCCTAATTTATTTTAAAGGTGCAATCTATGGCAGAGCTGCTGAAGCAGCATCGCACCGGGAAATCAACCGTTCTTCAAAACCACCACCAGAAAACCTATTGTTTATAATTCAGTGCAGTGTAATTGTCCAGGTAATTGTGTTCATGCATTCAGTCCCTCGGCTATAACCAACCGTTCAACAGACATCATTCTTTCTCTCATGGCTGAAACTAATGAGATGGAGCTGCTGCTGCTGCTGCTTCTGCTTCGGGGAGAAAGCACCATGATGGCTGATCCCATTATTCCGGCGGAACTATCCTATATCCTCGCCTGGACTTCTGGAGATGTGTGACATGCTGAAATGTCTGACTGTTCTGGAGATGTTGTGACATGCTGAAATGTCTGACTGTTCTGGAGATGTTGTGACATGCTGAAATGTCTGACTGTTCTGGACGATGTGTGACATGCTGAAATGTCTGACTGTTCTGGACGATGTGTGACATGCTGAAATGTCTGACTGTTCTGGACGATGTGTGACATGCTGAAATGTCTGACTGTTCTGGACGATGTGTGACATGCTGAAATGTCTGACTGTTCTGGACGATGTGTGACATGCTGAAACGTCTGACTGTTCTGGACGATGTGTGACATGCTGAAATGTCTGACTGTTCTGGACGATGTGTGACATGCTGAAATGTCTGACTGTTCTGGACGATGTGTGACATGCTGAAATGTCTGACTGTTCTGGACGATGTGTGACATGCTGAAATGTCTGACTGTGTTCTGGAGATGTGTGACATGCTGAAATGTCTGACTGTTCTGGAGATGTGTGACATGCTGAAATGTCTGACTGTTCTGGAGATGTGTGACATGCTGAAATGTCTGACTGTTCTGGAGATGTGTGACATGCTGAAATGTCTGACTGTTCTGGACGATGTGTGACATGCTGAAATGTCTGACTGTTCTGGAAGATGTGTGACATGCTGAAATGTCTGACTGAGTCTGGAGATGTGTGACATGGTGAAATGTCTGAAATGTTCCACGGAAGTCACCCTGAGGCCAGTTGGAACTTGAAGTATATACGGTAGATTCTGGGCAGATTGGGTGTAATTTCAGGAAGAAATAGTGGGGGTGGCAAATAAATAAGTTCCCATAGCCTCATTAAAAAAATAAAATAAAAGCGAAAGTTGTGGATCTACAAGCTCTCAATGCACAAGAAGTCTACACAATTCGAGAATGTAGAAGAATTGTTATTTTGATCGTCACTTTGCCTGTTATCTCTCCTGATGGTACCAACATCAATACTATACAGCATGGAATTGTGCACACAATCTTATCCGACGACAATATTCTTTAGTTTTGGGTCCGAGAGGCTAAATCTTAGAGTAGCGCAAACGTCGCTCACTCTCTGCTGATTTCTGATCGTCTGCACCTTTGTTAAATTGACACACACACGCACACAAGTACACACTCCTCTCTCTCTCTCTGTCGCTCTAATTAATTAGTCTCATGTCGCGCAGCTGCGTCTAGATTCTCCCGGTGGATCCTGCCGGGAGCTGCCTATGCCATAGAAAGCATAGGTGGACCATAGAGTATATAAAGGATAGAAACCGAACTGGAGCACTAGCCCCGCCCCCAAGCTATTCATTACGATGAAGTTGCTCAGTGGCGTTTTGAAGCACCCGGAAGACTGCCGGAAGTACCTCCTCCGGACCTCAAATTTGAGGTCCGGGGTGACGTATGGGTGACGTAGGGAGTGATGGTCCTACGTGTTAAAGCACGGGTCCGCCTGCAGTCCTTCCTCTTACCACTAGGGCCCAGTGCTTCAACGTTGGAGCGCCTCACTGGCCCCTTGAGGTGGACCCCAGGCTACTAAATCTCATCAAATGGTGGTTCGTGGCTCAAATGCCGAATAAATAATGGGCCTTAATATGAAAAGGGTCGAAAACCCCTGGACTAGGAGAAAGACACGCCGCCTCTATGGGGATGATGATATTAGAACTGTACAATAATTATTAGAGCTCAAAACGATTGGCCAACAGTTTAACGTGCACACACACACACACACACACACACACACACACACACACACACACACACACACACACACACACACACACACACACACACACACACACACACACACACACACACACACACACACACACACACACACACACACACACACACACACACACACACACACACACACACACACACACACACACACACACACACACAGCAAATTTTGATTTTAGTTTTAGTCATAGTCTCTTGAATAGTTTTCATTTAGTTTTAGTCACCTGGAATGTTTTACTGTTAGTCTAGTTTTAGTCGACTAAATGTCATAAGATTTTAGTCGACTAAATCTACAGTTGATTTAGTCAATTAAAATGTGTTTTGGCGGGCCTCGATGCCGTCCTAATGACTGATTTTACACTTGCTGAAAATAGCCGATCTACAAGCTCACAACGCGTCGCGTCACGAGTTGTAGATCGGCTATTTTCAGCATGCAACCAATTGTGCAATGACTTATACTGGATCTCTTGTCCACTAGTCCCTTCGTAGCAGTTTAGTCTAGTTTTTATTTGTTGACGAAATTGTCAGTGTATTTAGTCTTAGTCATCATACAGTAGCTTAGTTTTCATACAGTTTCCGTTTGGTTTTCATCAGTGAAAAAAGGTAGTCGACGAACATTTTTCGTCTTAGTTTTAGTCGACGATGTACACACACACACACACACACATGTATAGTATTTTGAAGATTACTACCTGGGCATTCATCTTATTTTAATATGGTATTTATAGATGACTACCTGCCTGGCGGGCATTCATCATCACTGCCCCAATCTGATCCAACCCGAGGGCAGGGTCACACCATCAGCTCTGGCAGATAACAGCTGTGTTCAAGGTTGAACAAGATCCTCACGATAAACATGTGTTTATCACACGCACACACACACATATTCAGAGTCTCATGCATTTGCATGTCCATCCATTCTCCATTCTCGACCTTGACCTTTTCAACCGAACCGTTAATCAATACACAGACAAGACGACGTAGCCCGCCACACGGACCACAGGCACGGTAATATATGTCGGGAGGAAACCTCATAACTCCAAAATGTTCATTTTTCAGGAAATTAAAAATATATATTTTTCAGGAAATTAAGAAAACCTTATATTTAGGCTCCAATGGAGTTAGGAGGTTTTGTCCAAAGCATTTTTTACTACTTTCCATTGGTTCAATATTTTCGAAACAACACACAGACGTGAAGGGTGTTCAATAGCACTGATTTATGCCACAAAAGAATCAAAAACCTCAAAAATGGAGTTATGAGGTTTCCTCCCGACAGCAAGGATATTATCATGCAGCTGATTGCCGGTGGCGTTAAATCAACTTGAGGGTCAGAAACAAGTCTGAACAAGCCTGTGAAGAAGGCATCTCTAGTCAGGCTACCATGGCAAACCCATCAAATAGTGGAGCGGCTGAGAATACTCAAGGCATAATATGCAAATTCACTCCCTCGTGCAATTAGTCAAGCCTATCTCACAGAATTTCCCCGCCCCCCTAAATACGCCCCCTTTCGGGGTTAGTGGTGATAGCGTGACTTCACTCCATAGACGCTACATGTTAACAGAGGTTATTTAAGAAGTCTACAACTTTTGTTTTCTCAAGGTAAGGTTTGTTCTATCTGCTCGACCTGATTTACCATCTTGTTTGCTTCATAATAATATTGGTCTGTCACATTTTTAGAAAATGTACTTAGATTCTCCAGAGAAAAAAACGTGTAAATGCCCATGTTAAAGTCACCACTATTTACCGGAAGTGGGCGTGAAAAACGGGCTGTGAGATAGGCCTATTAGTCATGTGAAGCTGTACAATGATGCGGTTGCTTCTCATCCGATGAATTGAATATGAACGACCCTAATGGAAACAAGCCATAGGCTTTTTGGGTTTTTTTTAATTAGGTGTGCACGATTATGAAATTATGACCGATATCCCGATCTCGGATTATTTGCAGGGTCATATCTGCCGATACCGATTCTGACCGATTCCGATATTATACAGAGGACCACAATGGAAACAAGCCTAGGCCCTTATAGGGGGTTTTCACAACTGTAAATAATAATAATGCAGCTGGAAATTAATTGATTTAATCAATTCTTGTTTTTGAGGATAAGATTAGAAACTAGAAAAAGTGCCCCTCGAGGCACAGGTCTCCACCAGGGCAGGTCAGGTTGTGGCCACCTGGTGGTGCTATAATAGGCCAATGTGAAAAGGGTGCCATTTCTTCTTACGCCTTGGATGGCATTTGGATGATTTGAGGCATTATGTTCCAAAAATGTGTTTTGCAAAAATTCACCTGTTGGTGGCGCTATAACAGGCCAATGTGAAAAGGGTGGGATATATTCCTCAGCCTAGTAGGAAAGTCCGTGAAAGATTTCACGTAAATTGCACGCTGCGTTCATGATTTGAGGCATTTTGTTCAAAACGGGCAAATCCTGCAAACTTTGAAAGCCAATGTGACTAAATTTGACTGAGGGACTGCCATTGGATTTTTTAGAATTTTCGTTTTTTCATATCATATGAAAGCAGGGAATCATAGCTTCAAATTGACATATTGGTTCAGATTGACCCACCAGTTTTGGAGATATGGCTTATAGAGTAATGTCTTGCAGAAAACAGCGAGTTGAGAAAACAGGCTTGAAAGGTTCACTTCTGTGGTCTCTAACATTACACCTAGCTACATGTTTAAGCATTTATTTCATATTTACATGTCGATATCAGCTCTGACACTTATTTAAGACATGCTCTAGTTTGTGAAGAGTCTGCCTGTGCTATTAACTCATTTTTGAAAAAAAGAAAAAAAAAAGTTTTCTCCTCATTAGGATGGAATATGAAATATCGGAAAGATCCGTCTTGAACACATGACTATAGAGATAGTGTGAAACGATTTGTGGGATTTTTGGGCAGAATCTGGAGGAGTAATATAAAAAAAAATTGTTTTTCAAAAGTCTGCCTCCTGGTGGCGCTATAACAGGCCGTTCCGGAAAATTTGAGGCAGAGGTTCATCGTTGGCATCCAGGGAGTGTGTGTGCAAAATTTGGCACCGACCGGGTTAACGGTGCCGGAGATTAGCTGTACACAGACGGACACACACACTCACACACACTCACACACGGACGGAGTGCAAAACATACTCTCTCCCCATGCCTTCGGCCTGGTGGAGACAATACATTTAGGTTTAGGCATACAGTAGTTTTAATTGGCACCGTTTTACTGAGGTTAAGGTTAGGAATAAGGTTAGGTTTAGGCATATAGCTTACTGAGGTTACGTTGTACTATAGGGTACTCCCAATAAGACTGCATATTGACACACAAACACACACACCTGGGGGGGTGGAAATACCCCATTTGCTTACCCTTCCTGCTGTCACAAGACAGCGTGTGTGGGTGAGTGCGGTTTTGTATTACGACCAAGCTTTCTCAATCAGACTCTATCACAAGACGAGTAGCAAGCCGCCACTTTAGCCTAAAGCAGTGGTTCCCAAACCTTTTAGCTCAAGACCCAAAATGGGATATTAGACGTTTGGCCCTGGGAGGACAAACTACTGAAAAAAGCAGATCTACAAGCACACAACGCGTTGCTTCGTGTCACATTGAGATCTTGTACATCTGCCATTTTCACTACTTCTCTTTCAATTTCTTTGATTGATTAGAATGAAAATCTTGGATTGGATAAAATTACCGGGGGAAAAAAATCATTGCATTCGTTTTGAATTCATGAACAATTTGAAACATGAAAATGTTTTTCTTTTTTAGGGAATACAAACAATTGTGTTTTTTTAGGAAAGATAACAAAACAAAAAAGTGACCCAAAAAATTGTGTCCACGAACCCAAATATGGGTGTTTGGGAAGCAGTGGATTAAAGCAAACAAGGGTTTCAATTCGTTCTCCTGGTATATGGCACCAAAATGTGGAATGTAAAAAAGTCAAGTCCCCCCCCCCACTGTATGTTTCCCCCTCGTTTATATGATATATTTGCATATTCCTGGTAAATGGAAATGCATGGTGCATTTATATAGTGCTTTTATCCAAATGCAAGGCAACAACCTGCACATCGGGAGCAATTAGGGGATTCAGCGTCTTGCTCAAGGACACTTGGACACCAACTCTGGGGGAGCCTGGCGGGTATCGAACTGGGAACCTTGCGGTTACCATCTGGTTGCTCCACCGGCCACTCTACCACCCCCTGAGTCACTGCCGCCCCGGTGTATATACGTGTCTATCATTAATGTTTTCGATGAATTGAGTACATGATGACACCAATGGAAACAAGCTGAGAGGCTTTCTTGTTTTCATCCGTTTTTAGCTTGTATTGTACTGTCCATGCAAACTGTTAACACTTTGACTCATGAACACGACTTACACGAGTTAATTGACTGTAGAATAGCTTCCCTCCCATTTCCAATAACGACTTACACAAGTTATGTTTTTATTGTGTATTCTGGATTTTCATGACAAGCAACGATCAAGTCGGCGCAGTGGCTCTTCAAAGGTTAGTGCAAACTAGGCAGGGAGATCTGGAACACGATATGTTTAATCACGGCTTTAAAACCGTTAAAGTAAGTAAGTAATCAATCAATCAATCAATCAATCAAGCATACAGATTGCAGAGTGGTGAAACAGCTAAGATGGCATCTAAAGAGAAAACCAGTAGATAACAAGATGGCAGCATGACCGCAGACAGTCCGTAGGAGTGCAGTGCACCCTCTGATTGAGAGATAATAATAGCTTATGCGTGTGCATATGTTAGCTGGTGGGTTTCAGGGCAGTAATTAGTTATGTGTATGTGTGAGGCCTCCCCGCTAACGAGTGGAATGTCAGCTCGTTGCTCATCAGGGCTCATTAGAAAAAACACTTGCACGCACGCGCACACACACACACACACACACACACACACACACACACACACACACACACACACACACACACACACACACACACACACACACACACACACACACACACACACACACACACACACACACACACACACACACACACACACACACACACACACACACACACACACACACACACACACACACACACACACACACACACACACACACACACACAAAGGCCTCTCTGTTTGAAGACATTCGCTGCATGTGCGGCGAGAGAAAGGGGCCTAATGACCGGAAGAATATGGTAGGGGGGTAGAGAGACTCCCTGCCATGATGAGATGTATGGCAATGAGAGAGGATGGGGAACATCCCCATGTGTTAAACACACAAGACTGTATATACACAGTGTTGATTTTGACAGCACATTTTGATTTAGTTTTAGTCATAGTCTTTTTGAATAAAATGTCATTTGGTTTTAGTCATATGAAGTGTTTAGTGTTAATCTATAAGATAATAAGAAACCTTGAGACATAATACATAAATAAACCATTGACCTGCATTTTCACAGCTCCAAAACACTATACATTGAATACGCGTGCATGTGTTTTCGGTTAGAGACATACCATTGGTATATGGCAAGTAATGCAGAATATAGCCTATGCTGCATTATATTATGCCATATCCAGGTTCATATATGTGCATATAGTGGATAAAAAGGAAATATATGTCTCTATATAGCTTATGCAATTTATATTTCCATGTGGGGGGGTGCATCAGTTGGTCGGGAGGTAACAGGGGGTGTACGGCCAAAAAGGGTTTGGGAACCGCTGCAGTATACAGTCATGAGTCCGACACCCTACCCCAAAACCCTAACCTAACCCTCACAGCCACGGCTTAGTTTTAATCTGCCACGCATGTCGGGAGCCACGGGTGATTTTTTACCCACAACACGGGTGATTTTTAACCCACAGCACGGGTGATTTTTAACCCACAATACGGGTGATTTTTAACCCACAATACGGGTAATTTGTAACCCACAACACGGGTGATTTTTAACCCACAATACGGGTGATTTTTAACCCACAATACGGGTGATTTTTAACCCACAACACGGGTGATTTTTAACCCACAAAACGGGTGGTTTTTAACCCACAATATGGGTCATTTTTAACCCACAGCACGGGTGATTTTTAACCCACAACACGGGTGATTTTTAACCCACAACACGGGTGATTTTTAACCAACAAAACACGGGTGATTTTTAACCCACAACACGGGTGATTTTTAACCCACAACACGGGTGATTTTTAACCAACAAAACACGGGTGATTTTTAACCCACAACACGGGTGATTTTTAACCCACAACACGGGTGATTTTTAACCAACAAAACACGGGTGATTTTTAACCCACAACACGGGTGATTTTTAACCAACAAAACACGGGTGATTTTTAACTCACAACACGGGTGATTTTTAACCCACAACACGGGTGATTTTTAACCCACAACACGGGTGATTTTTAACCCACAACACGGGTGATTTTTAACCCACAACACGGGTGATTTTTAACCAACAAAACACGGGTGATTTTTAACCCACAACACGGGTGATTTTTAACCCACAACACGGGTGATTTTTAACCCACAAAACGGGTGCTGACGGACTAATGACTGTTGGTATGTCTAACCAACCTAACGGTATGCACCCCGTGAGGCAGGGGAGGCAGGGGCTGAAATCCCGTAAGAGGGCACTTTTGGACAAAAACAGCGAAAACAGCAGACCTACAAGCTCACAACGCGTCGCAGCGCGACGCGTTGAGAGCTTGTAGATCAGCTATTTTCGAGGCGCAACCCAGAACTCTTTAGCTAGTGGAGATGCGGTGTATACGACATGGATTTCTAAACAAATTTGTTCCAGCGCAAAATGCTGTGTTTCAAGTTCAGGAAACTCCGGGGACAAAAAAAAGCAATTCGTCCCTCATGCCGTGAATACAAATTGCCATTCAATTCCACCGTGTTAGAATGCTGGCTCCTTCTTCCCATTCTGAAGCAGCTGAAAGCGCTGTGGAATCTGCTTATCTGCTGTGTGTGTAAGTGCTGCCAGGGTAGCCTCTAAACAGCGGAAACATTTAGCCCGTGTCTCTGATCTCTATCACATGATGAGGACAGAGGAGACAAACCAACTTGTGCTGGAAGTAAACTGTATAGGGCCAGTGGCTCAAATGCTGAATAATATTGGACCTTGAGGGTACCCAAAAAAAACATTTTTTCTCACTGTTTTTTCTCACTGTATATATATATCCACACAGAACATGATTACCAACCTGTATGAATGAATGAGGCTGTATGAATATAGTTTGATTAAAAAATACTGGCGATCTTCATATCGTTTAATTGTCAGCACACCCACAGTGTGTAAAGACCCTAACGCTGCAAAGTTTAAAGATGTATCTTTTCCAGCTTTTCATGGGTTTATGAGGTGACAGTACTTCATTAGACCCATACTACACTGTGACACAAAAGTAGCAAAAATGGCCAATCTACAAGCTCAGTTGTGAGCTTGTAAATCTGCTACGTTTGAATTTGAACGCTGAAAAGTAAGCGTTTTGAACATACAGGGCTTTCACTGGACAGCGACGGACGGTATGGCCAAAAACCACCAGCGACATCATCACAACTGCAAAGCAGCCGCCAATCAGCTTTCAGGACACTCACGGCGAGCTCTGGAGCCGACAGCCGCTCACTCTGTGGGACTGATGCGTATATACGGTTGCCACGGCGACGCTTCACGTGTCACCTGAGGATGTGTGATGATGTGTGGCTGCATGGCTGGAGGCTATTATTAGAACTGGAGGGGGTGTGTGTGTGTGTGTGTGTCAGAGACGTGCTGGCCATTGGGAAATTCGGGACAACTCCCGAACGGCCGGTCCAGTCTAGGCCGGTCTGGGCCTGGACTGGACCAGGTTGAAGAGCGCCCACTAGGCGCGCAGCCTTTGGCCGCACGCCTAGTGGGCCTCCGCAACTCCACTTCCCGGGCTGAATTATGGGCCCAGTACGTCCCTGGTGTGTGTGTGTGTGTGTGTGTGTGTGTGTGTGTGTGTGTGGCACGTCACAACTCAAATGTGACAATAAGACCGCTGCAAGACTGTGCTGAGCAAGTTACAATCTCAATCTCAATGTCGTGTGCGTGCGTGCGTGCGTGCGTGCGTGCGTGCGTGCGTGCGTGCGTGCGTGCGTGCATGCGCATGTGTGTACTCCTACCTCCAGGTCGTCCAGGGAACGGGCCAGGCTGAGGCGTTTGGAACGTCCAAAGGAGCGTCTGGCCGCAGAGCGCTGGGGGATGGCCGGGAAGCCCATGGTCAGCCCGCGGAACCGCCCTCCCTGTGGGGGGGGGGGGGGAGGACACATGTTAAAGGGTAAATGGTGCATTTATATAGCGCCTTTATCCAGGGCGCTTTACATGGATTGTGCATTATACATTCACCCATTCACACACACATTCATACACCAATGGCGGCGGAAACCATGCAAGGCACCAACCAGCACATCGGGAGCAATTAGGGGTTCAGTGTCTTGCCCAAGGACACTTCGACACTCTGGGGGAGCCGCGGGTTCGAACTGGCAACCTTGTGGTTACCATCCGGCCGCTCTATGCTGAGCGAGTGACTGCTTATATACACACATATACGATGTAGTATTGAAGTGTAATTTTATTTCTGCCTCTTGGCCAGTTTCCACTTGTAAAATGATACGCAGTCTCATGTGGTTTTTTACTGGTTAAATAAAGATTACATTTAAAAAAATACACCTGCTTATATACCAATACATGTACTACTGTATGTACGCTTCTGTTTTCAACCATAAACTAAAGACATGCATGTTAGTGTTGACTACCGTTTTTTCCCCACCAGGCATGCCCAAATATGGAGTGTTGTGATGTCAGAACAGGCCAGCTCCATACAGCATATGGAGCCTAGGCAGGGGCCCTGTCCAGAGGCCTTTTGTTGAAGTCAGTGCAGGGGGGCGAACGGTTCTCCAGTTACGTTGGATGACAGACATATGTACAGAGACTTGGTGCATAGTAAGATAGCAGATCTACACGCTTGTATGTATAGCTAGGAGCTATAGGGCTCCATTTTCGTCAGCGCTAAACCCCTTATCCCTAAACTTCTTTGCCTTTTTTTTACTATTTTGCTAAACATTTTTGAATAGTTCAACCAGCCAATCTACATTGACACGTTGTGAGCTTGTAGACTGGCCATTTTAACTATTCAAAAATGTTTAGCAAAATAGTAAAAAAAGTCAAAGAAGTTTAGGGATAAGGGGTTTAGCGCTGACGAAAATGGAGCCCAATGTCTCTTTAGTCTCTTTTGGGTCGCAGGCTAAAAAGTGTGGGGACCACTCTTTACACCAGTGGTTCCCAAAGTGGGGTCCGGGGACCCCCTAGGGGTCCTTGAGGGAGTTCCAGGGGGTCACCAGCTAAATGATAGTTTGGAACCAAATGGACCCTTATGGGTCTGTAACTCCGAGTATACAAATGGAACCAAATGGACCCTAACGGGTCCATTTGGTTCCATTTGTTCACTCTCAGAATTAAATTAACATTGATTTTACAATATAAATTGGGGTCTCAGAGATAGAAATGCCATTAAATGGGAGTCCGTAGCCTGTTGCATATCAAACTGGGGGTCCTTGAAATGACAATGGTTGAAAATCACTGCTAGAGCTGTAAAATCCTTCTCTTGGCGTGAATTTTTTCAAATGGGGGGGGGGGGGGGGGGTCCGCGGGCTAATGAGTGTCATTTTGGGGGTCCTAGACATGAAACAGTTTGGGAACAGTGTTGTTTTCGTCGACTAAAACTAAGACGAAAAATGTCTGTCGACTACCTTTTTTCACTGAGGAAATCTAAATGGAAACTATATGAAAACTAAGCTATGATGACTAAAACTGAGACTAAATATATTATTTCTAAACAAATAAAAACTAGACTAAAATGTTATAAAGGGACTAGTGGACAAAAGATCCAGTATAAGTCATTTTACACTTGGTTGAAAATAGCCGATCTACAAGCTCACAACGCGTCGCGCTGCGACACGTTGTGAGCTTGTAGATCGGCTATTTTCAGCAAGTGTAAAAACAGTCATTACAACGCCATCAAGGCTCGACAAAATACATTTTAGTCGACTAACTCAACTGTATATTCAGTCGACTAAAATCTTATATTTAGTCGACTAAAACTAGAACAACACCAAGACATTCCAGGTGAATGAAAACTATTCAAGAGACTGTGACTAAAACTAAAATCAAAACTTGCTGCCAAAAACAACACTGTTTTGGAACCACTGCTTTACACCACACGGTCAATGGCTCTTTTAGTGGAAAAGAGCCATTGAGCTTCACTCATCAACAACCTCTTGTCCCTTTCTATGCATCAAAGTAAACAGTTCTGTGTGGTGTTCTTACATTCTGGCGTAAGGAATATAGATGCCGCAGTTATGCCAAACGCCACTAGAATGTTGTTGGGTAAATAGTAATCAATGCTGATTGGCTCCAGAGGCCCAGATATGTGTGTGTTGGCTCTAATTGGCTGACGAGGACCAGGTGCTGCAGGCCTTTTTTATCAGGAGAGGGCCAGCAGTGTTGCCTGGATACAGAACTGAATGTGTTCATACCAAATGTCCCCGGCTTTAAACCGCATTTATAAAATGGTGAATGGCAAATGGTGCATTTATATAGCGCCTTTATCCAAGGCGCTTTACATAGTGCATTACATTCACCCATACATTCATACACCGATTGCGGCGGAAGCCATGCAAGGTACCAACCAGCACATCGGGAGCAATTTGGGGTTCAGTGTCTTTCTTGCCCAAGGACACTTTGACATGTGGACAGGAGGAGCCGGGATTCGAACCGCCGACCCATGGATCATTGGAGGACCTGCTCTACCTCCTGAGCCACAGTCGCCCCCCCCCCCCCATGAAATCACCATCATAAAATGTTGATATCCTCATGAGTGAACCCAGGTAATCCCTATACTGGGGCAAACATTTGGCCAAAATAGCACACCTGAAAGGTCACAACATGTCACAACTCACAACAACCCTACACGATGTGAGCTTGTAGATCGTCTATTTTCCGCCAATAGACAGAAAGGGGCGGGCCTAGTATAAAGCCCAAGGGACCTCAGGGGTCCTTCAAGGACCCCAAGGACCTCCAGGGGAACCCCTAGGGGTCCTTCAAGGACCTCCAGGGGAACCCCAGGGGTCCTTGAGCAAAATGGGGAAAAGTTAAATTTGGCTGTATTTTGTCAACTAGAAGAGAGGATGTATACAAATGGCTAAGAGGTTTCATAATAGAGCGTCTCAGTCCCGCCCCCTTCCAGGACGACCAGGGACCCAGAAGAGAGTTTCCCATGCATTGTTCCCATAGACGTTTCATAAAGTATTTATTTAAAGATTTGTAAGCCGCGGACAAAGCCAGCTCGGATCGTGACAAATCATGACAACAAACACAATTTTGTGGGCCGAACAAATAATTAGAAAGAAGAAAAAAAACACTTTTTTTGGTTGATTTGACGTTCTATAGAGCGTCGCAGTCCCGCCTCCTACCCTGGACCAGGAAATGAAACCCAATGCATTATTCTCATAGACATTTCTTAAAGTATTTATTTAAAGACGGTTACGCCGCGGACAAAGCCAACTCGAGTCGTGACAACTCATGACAACACAAACAATATTTTGGACCAAACAAATAATTACAAAGAAGAAAAACAACAAAAAAAAGTGTTGTAACCTGCCGTTTGTTTCTTCTTTCTAATTATTTGTTTGGTCCAAAATATTGTTTGTGTTGTTATGAGTTGTCCGCGGCGTAACCGTCTTTAAATAAATACTTTAAGAAATGTCTATGAGAATAATGCATTGGGTTTCATTTCCTGGTCCAGGGTAGGAGGCGGGACTGCGACGCTCTATAACAGACAGTTATTAGACAGACAGGCACTGAATCTCATCTAACAACATGCCATTCTTTTTAGATTAGACACAAATATTTTCAAATGGGTGTCCAAGGTCTAATATGTATCAATTTGAAGCGGTCCTTGACATGAAATTATTTAATAACCAGAAATGGTTATTAATCGAGCTGCCAACTTGAGCCATGCACACAGCAGAGCGCGCAAGTACTGCCCTCCCAACTTGAAACCTATCTTAGTCACGTCAACATCAACAACCAATAAGGGACCACCGAGGACACGCCTACATACCTACATACCATACATACGCAGCAGACCGCAGTACTTGTGCGCTCTGCTTGCGCAAGTAATAATTGAACTACGTATTTAAGGGTTTAATTTAACTGGTTAACCTTGTTCCCAATCCAAGCCACGCATGTGTCTTCCTAACCGACCAGGCATGTACCTTAACCGGCCACATGTGTCTAAACCGGCCGCACATGTGTCTTAATCGGCCACATATGTGTCTAAACCGGCCACACATGTGTCTTAACCTGCCACACATGTGTCTTAACCTGCCACGCATGTCCTACTGTTGCATGTCGGACTGTTAGGACGTCAGACCAACATATGTGCCCTGTAACGAAGCAGCAGGCACAGGCATGCCGGAGGCTGTATCTATCCATCCACAAACATGTACAGAATGCAGAGGACTGCCGATATGAAGTCGTGTCCTCACTGGACCCAACCAGCAGCACACTGAGCCACTGAACAGCCCCAACAGGCTGGACCCAACCAGCAGCACACTGAGCCACTGAACAGCCCCAACAGGCTGGACCCAACCAGCAGCACACTGAGCCACTGAACAGCCCCAACAGGCTGGACCCAACCAGCAGCACACTGAGCCACTGAACCCAACCAGCAGCACACTGAGCCACTGGACCCAACCAGCAGCACACTGAGCCACTGAACAGCCCCAACAGGCTGGACCCAACCAGCAGCACACTGAGCCACTGGACCCAACCAGCAGCACACTGAGCCACTGAACAGCCCCAACAGGCTGGACCCAACCAGCAGCACACTGAGCCACTGGACCCAACCAGCAGCACACTGAGCCACTGAACAGCCCCAACAGGCTGGACCCAACCAGCAGCACACTGAGCCACTGGACCCAACCAGCAGCACACTGAGCCACTGAACCCAACCAGCAGCACACTGAGCCACTGGACCCAACCAGCAGCACACTGAGCCACTGAACAGCCCCAACAGGCTGGACCCAACCAGCAGCACACTGAGCCACTGGACCCAACCAGCAGCACACTGAGCCACTGAACCCAACCAGCAGCACACTGAGCCACTGGACCCAACCAGCAGCACACTGAGCCACTGAACAGCCCCAACAGGCTGGACCCAACCAGCAGCACACTGAGCCACTGAACCCAACCAGCAGCACACTGAGCCACTGGACCCAACCAGCAGCACACTGAGCCACTGAACAGCCCCAACAGGCTGGACCCAACCAGCAGCACACTGAGCCACTGGACCCAACCAGCAGCACACTGAGCCACTGAACAGCCCCAACAGGCTGGACCCAACCAGCAGCACACTGAGCCACTGGACCCAACCAGCAGCACACTGAGCCACTGGACCCAACCAGCAGCACACTGAGCCACTGGACCCAACCAGCAGCACACTGAGCCACTGAACCCAACCAGCAGCACACTGAGCCACTGGACCCAACCAGCAGCACACTGAGCCACTGGACCCAACCAGCAGCACACTGAGCCACTGAACAGCCCCAACAGGCTGGACCCAACCAGCAGCACACTGAGCCACTGGACCCAACCAGCAGCACACTGAGCCACTGAACAGCCCCAACAGGCTGGACCCAACCAGCAGCACACTGAGCCACTGGACCCAACCAGCAGCACACTGAGCCACTGGACCCAACCAGCAGCACACTGAGCCACTGGACCCAACCAGCAGCACACTGAGCCACTGAACAGCCCCAACAGGCTCTGTGCAGAACAACCAGTCCCAGGGTTTCAGAAGGTGGCATCAGGGGTGGCATTTTGGGGCATCAGGGGAAGGCAATTAGCCACCCACTACTAGTGTTCATATTTAACCTCAAATGTAGTTGTTTCATGCATATTGTCCCCAACAACAAGGAGCCAGCTTAGGTGGTTCGGGCATCTGGTTAGGATGCCTCTCGGGCGTCTCCCTAGGGAGGTCCTCGAGGCACGTCCCACTAGGAGGAGACCCCCGGGGGAGACCATGGATGAGATGGAGGAATCACATCGACTTACTGGCCTTAATTGGAACGCCTCGGGATCCCCCAGGATGAATTTACTAGTGTTGCTCTGGAGAGGGACATCTGGAGCTCTCTGGTGGAGCTGTTGCCACCGCGACCCGACTACGGATAAGCGGTTGAAGATGGATGGATGTCCCCAACTCTGAATTGTTTTTGCAGATGAAACTGATTTCATCGCAATCGATGGTAAATGGTAAATGGTAAATGGTGCATTTATATAGCGCCTTTATCCAAGGAGCTTTATAGAGATTGTGCATTACATTCACCCATTCACACACACATTCATACACCGATGGCAGCGGAAACCATGCAAGGCACCAACTAGCACATCGGGAGCAATTAGGGGTTCAGTGTCTTGCTCAAGGACACTTCGACACTAACTCTGGGGGAGCCCGGGTTCGAACTGGCAACCTTACGGTTACCATCCAGGCACTCTACCCCTGAGCCACCGCCTGTCCATCTACACGTGTTATGATTTAGATAAGAGTTTTATTGTACACAACCATTAATCTCTTAACCACTTTCAACATGGCATCTCCAGTTTACTAGTTTAGGAATGTCTTTATAGGCGAACATTTTCAAACCTTTTCTCTTTTCGTCCCCAAACAAATAGTGAAAGTAATTGATCTACAAGCTCTCAACGCGTCGCAGATCCACTATTTTAGCCATTTTGGAAGTTATTCCTATTGTGTGCTATTGTCTTGTCGCTGCAATGTCAGGGTTAGCCACGACCCAAGAATCTTACTCTCATATACCTTTTATCTCATGTTACGCAATGTTACAGAAATCCTGACTCTAGAATCAAGGTCTGCATACAGTAAGGAGAACAAAGGGATTGTTCAAAGGGACGCTCAGGATTTGGATTATAGACCAGAAAGGTCCAGAAAGTGTTAATGTCAGTCAGCTGTGCTAGGCTGTCTGGGTGTGGTTGCATCAGAGCCGGGTCAGAGAGGCTTGTGGAAGACAAGATCTGACTGGAAAATAGAGCACTTATCTGCACAGTTCATCTCTCCCTCTCTCTCTCTCTCTCTCTCATACAGTACACAGACACACACACACTGACACACACACACACACGCACGCACGCGCGCACTGACACACACACACACACACACACACGCACGCACAAAGTTTGACTTCCACTATTGTTGTTGTCTCTGCGCTGAGAAGACGCATACTTCCTGTTTAAGAGACAACACAGCTGTCTAGTCTGCCATGGAGAAAGACAACAAGCAGCTGTACAAAGTAACTAAGTACCTGTCCTGTACATTCACCAGAGTATACTGCAATGTATACTCTGTTACATGTTAATGTCTGGAATTACAAAAGTCTGGAAGTACAAAAGTACCAGAGGTAAAAGTATTCATTATGCTTATGCAGACCGTCCCATTTCAAGTTTTCAAATGTATACAACTTTTTGAAAATAGCATATATAGATCGGCTAGTATTTTCAAATGGCTGAAATGTATAATGCGGCTGAAGTGGTTAATGAATGCTATACTAATCTTAAATCTACAAAGTAAACTAGTGACTAAAGTTCTTAAATAATTGTAGTGGAGTAAAAGTAGAATATTTGCCTCTGAGATGTAGTGGAGTAGAACCACCGGTTGTTGGCTTGTAAAAAAACATTACGAAAACATTTACATTTTGACAAATGTGGTACTTCATTGAGTACTTCCTACACCACTGAAAACAAGCATGAATCATGTTTAAGCCCACAGTGATGTGGCTCAGCCTTCACATGAACTGCTAAAGTTCATGACTGTCCTGAATTTGGCAGTGCATGTATGCCATTTAAAAACACATGCAGCACAGGGCAAACACACCATACTGTGTCCGTACACAGACAAAATGTTTGTCCGTGGCAAAGACTTGTTCCTTTTAGATTTTCTGTTTTACACACCATTACAATGTTCGTATTTTCGTTTCGTTCGTATTTTCGTATGTTGGTATTTTGAGCCAATTGCATGAACGTCAAGTCTCCATGCTTTCCTTCAGAATATGTATGAGCATATGATGCTGATTTTCTACAACACTATGGCACATTATGAATCATAGTAAAACAAAAAATTGTACGATTTGTCACACACAAATTTGTTCTCCGCATTTGACCCATCCATCACTTGGGGCGGTGAGCCGCAGCCATGGAGCGGTGAGCTGCAGCCGTGCCGCGCTCGGGAATCATTTGATTAGTTGATTTGACCCCCCACAATCCAACCCATTGAGTGCCAAGCAGGGAGGCAATGGGTCCCATTTTTACAGTCTTTGGTATGACCCGGCCGGGGATCGAACCCCCGACCTCCCAGTGTCAGGGCGGACACTCTAACCACAAGGCCACTGTCATAATGTGCCATAGTGTTTATGAGTCCACTGGTACTGGAAGAATTTTTTCCAGGTACCCCCTCATCCTCGCCACACCGATAAGCATATTTGCAACCTTACATTTAGGTGACATTCACACCAGAAAGCTTTACTGCGATTAAAACGAATCCTGCTGCACATTGTCAGAAACTGTGCTTCGTTTGGCAGGTGTGAAGGCTCATTCGAATCCCAATGTGCATCAAAGAATCACATTCTACTTCGACCAAAAACGGGAGTTTCGCTTCGCTTCCAATCGCACTTGATTTCGATTCGGTGCAGGTGGGAATGCAATCCGCAGCAAATAAAGGAAATGAAGCACACAATGTGGCGGGTGAGGAGCTGAACACAGTTGGAGACGGAGAAGGCATATTTTACGCAGCGCAAAGATGTCCCGTTACCGTGGATAGACGTGGTCGAATGAGGAGACTGAAGCCCTGATCGAAATGAGGACGAGTACATTAATCAATTGCTTAAGGAAACACATAAAAACACTGCAGTGTATAGCCTACAGAATATTCGGTCTGTCTGTCTGTGCGTGCGTGCCGTAAACATGGAGTGCTGTCACTGTGTGGGGACTGGGGAGTAGGGACTTTCATCTCGATAAACTGCTGTCTGTTATATCAGTGCGCTCAGCGCTGTGCCTCCATGCCCAAAAGAACAGTGCGTGGCTGCGTGCGTATAGTGAGTGAGAGAGAGAGAGAGAGAGAGAGAGAGAGGGGGGGGGGGGGGGGGGGGAGGGGGGGGAGTCCAGTCCCAGACGGCACGACACATGCACGTTATGAGTATAATTTTATCACCATAGATTTCACTGTGTAGGCTAGTTTATGAATGGAACACATTGATAAAGGTCCCCCCTGCTGCGTTTCCAATTGCTAGCCTGCGGATGACAGTGTGAAGGCAAACCGCAGCAAATTAAATATGCAAGAATCCCAACTTCTCCGCCCATTCGCATCGAGTCCACCGAAGTATTAGGTGGGAATGTGACCTTAGATGCCATTGGAACTATTTGTATTAAAACTTTTCAATCAAAGTCACAACACATTTTCACAACATGTATTTAAGATGCTATCTTAGAATAGATGTAGACCTATTTGACAGTGCAGAAACATAATTGCCTTCCTTGATGCATCAATTATGCATCAATTATGCATCAATTAAGCGTCAACAACCATCAGCTGGTCACAGTCACAGACACTCAGCCTCTGCAGCACTCCTAACTGAAAGTGACTGCATGGAGTCTGTTTCCTTTCTATCCAAAGGCCCTTGAATGATGGAATATGATTAAGGATTACTGTGATTATGGTAAACTCACATATCACACATACCATAATTCACTGGCAAAACAAACAACAACAAAATCGGAATTATTTCGCGGACCCCCTGGCTATGCGTCGCGGACCCCTGGGAACCACTGACCTAAGCAACCCCATAACTCTGAGATTGTACAAAAGGAACCAAATGGACCCATTGTACACTCTCAGAGTTACAGACCTGTTATGGTCATCCAGGGCCATCTCTTTATGTGTTTCTGGTAAGATTATTTTTACAAAAATGTCCAGCGCAAGCCAACCATCACTTGCAAAACACCTTTAGTTAAAACATTATTATTATGTGCACAGTCTGCTTAAAACACACACCAGGATAGTATTGGGTCTACACGGCTATTAGCATTTTAAGCAGTTCATTTCTGAATTCAAATTCACTTGGTCTGGGTTTTAAGATAGTGAAACAGTGCCACCTTGTGGCAAACAGTAACACAAAACAAGAAAAGATTTTAGGCTATACAATGAGATCAAATCAGCAGAAATACTTGTATAAGTAGTGAGTCAAGACCAGGTCAAGACAGTACTAGTATAAATTAATCAATGGAACTAAGACAACCATACAATATTATATCAATACTAATGCTACACCAACTTCTGTCAAACCAAATTCAGCTTCTTCTCTGGACAAAACTTCAACCCACTTTTTGATTTCATCGAACTTTGACAAAAAATAATGACTATGATGTATCATGTTTTGTTTTGTTTTTGTAACAGCTTCCATTCATTGTCTGTAAATATTGTATTTGAAACTGAAGGATGATCAAATAAACTAAACTAAACTAAACTAAATGTATTGACAATTCCGTCGACAAATAATAACTAGACTAAAATGTTAGGCATGGGGTCTAGTGGAGAAGAAAGAGAGTCTGGTTGCGCATGGGTGTTGCGCTCTGAAAATAGCAGATCTACAAGCTCACAATGACGTGGCTCGCTGCCACACGTGAGCTCGTAGATCGGCTATTTTCAGCATGCAAGTGTAAAAAACAGCCATTACGATGCCATCAAGGCCCGCCAAAATGCATTTTAGTCAACTGTAGATTTAGCCGACTAAAACATTTCAGATGACTAAAATATGACTAAAACTAAATCAAATTTGACTCAAAAGACTATGACTGAAAACTGAAACTCCATTTGCGGTCAAAACCAAACACTAAACCACAGCCACAACACAAGCGTCAGCTTAAAAGGCTCAAGTGTCTCCAGTGTGAGAACATTGTTCAGAGAAGTGAATTAAACATCCATCTTCCTGACAGACCCCCCTGTCCCCTTTCTGCCCTGCTGGACACTTCCTGTAATTGTCCCTCGGGGGTCCTTGACACCAGGGGGGGGGTCCACAAATACCCCTTCCTGGGGGGAACAACAACCGTCGTACAATCAAAGGAACAAGAGAAGTTATTATTCCACACAGTGTGTTCAATATCTACAGGCAGGGACGTGCACGCATAGACATCAAAGGGGGCTTCAGCCCGGGCCCTGCCCTTTTACCCGTCTGTAAAACAACTGCCCTTTTACCCGTCTGTAAAACAACTGCCCTTTTACCCGTCTGTGAAACAACTGCCCTTTTACCCGTCTGTGAAACAACTGCTCTTTTACCCGTCTGTAAAACAACTGCCCTTTTACCCGTCTGTAAAACAACTGCCCTTTTACCCGTCTGTAAAACAACTGCCCTTTTACCCGTCTGTAAAACAATTGCTCTTTTACCCGTCTGTAAAACAACTGCTCTTTTACCCGTCTGTGAAACAACTGCCCTTTTACCCGTCTGTGAAACAACTGCCCTTTTACCCGTCTGTGAAACAACTGCTCTTTTACCCGTCTGTAAAACAACTGCTCTTTTACCCGTCTGTGAAACAACTGCCCTTTTACCCGTCTGTGAAACAACTGCTCTTTTACCCGTCTGTGAAACAACTGCTCTTTTACCCGTCTGTAAAACAACTGCCCTTTTACCCGTCTGTAAAACAACTGCCCTTTTACCCGTCTGTAAAACAACTGCCCTTTTACCCGTCTGTAAAACAACTGCCCTTTTACCCGTCTGTAAAACAACTGCCCTTTTACCCGTCTGTAAAACAACTGCCCTTTTACCCGTCTGTAAAACAACTGCCCTTTTACCCGTCTGTAAAACAACTGCTCTTTTACCCGTCTGTGAAACAACTGCTCTTTTACCCGTCTGTAAAACAACTGCCCTTTTACCCGTCTGTAAAACAACTGCTCTTTTACCCGTCTGTAAAACAACTTCCCTTTTACCCGTCTGTAAAACAACTGCCCTTTTACCCGTCTGTAAAACAACTGCCCTTTTACCCGTCTGTAAAACAACTGCCCTTTTACCCGTCTGTAAAACAACTGCCCTTTTACCAGTCTGTATAACAACTGCCCTTTTACCCGTCTGTAAAACAACTGCCCTTTTACCCGTCTGTAAAACTGCTCTTTTACCCGTCTGTAAAACAACTGCTCTTTTACCCGTCTGTAAAACAACTGCTCTTTTACCCGTCTGTAAAAAAACTGCTCTTTTACCCGTCTGTAAAACAACTGCCCTTTTACCCGTCTGTAAAACAACTGCCCTTTTACCCGTCTGTAAAACAACTGCCCTTTTACCCGTCTGTAAAACAACTGCCCTTTTACCCGTCTGTAAAACAACTGCCCTTTTACCCGTCTGTAAAACAACTGCCCTTTTACCCGTCTGTAAAACAACTGCCCTTTTACCCGTCTGTAAAACAACTGCCCTTTTACCCATCTGTAAAACAACTGCCCTTTTACCCGTCTGTAAAACAACTGCCCTTTTACCCGTCTGTAAAACAACTGCCCTTTTACCCGTCTGTAAAACAACTGCCCTTTCCAGACCACGAATGCAGCATTTACTACACGGTGAAAGAAACACAAATGCCATTTCCTTTCCATGCCATGCCGTTAGGCAGCATTCAGGAGAATTGCGTTTATTTCCAAAGTCTCCTGAACTTGAACACAGTATTTTGCGTTGAACAAATTTGTTTAGAAATCCATGTCGTTACACCTGCATCTCCACTAGCTAAAGAGTGCTGGGTTGCGCCCCGAAAATAGCTGATCTACAAGCTCGCAACGTGCCATTTTCGATATCTTTGCCCAAAAGTGCGCTCTTACGGGATTTAAGCCCCTGCCCCTCAAACACTCTCTGCACGTCCCTGTCTACAAGGTAAGAGAGAGAGGGGACTTCCAAGGATGTGTCTGACAATTATTCACAGTGGTTTCAACTAGTGCGGTGGTCCTTGAGGAGGGGGCTCTCCCAGCTAAATGATGGGGAATTGGTAACCAAATGGAACCTCATATTAGGTCTTTAACTCTTGAGAGCGTAAAATGAAACCAAATGGACCCGTACACGGGTCCATTTGGTTTCTCAAGAGTTCGATTATTGTTAAACACCTGCATTACTTAATTAATTTACAAGAAATCTACACAATTAGAGAATGTAAAATAATTGTTATCTTTGATCAACGTTTGCCTGTTATCTCTCCTATGGTGCAGGAGGATGCTATACGCACACCAGTCTCAATAGTGGTGCCAACTCACGGCAGAAACATTTAAAAAGTTAATATAAATCTTAAAAAGACAAATGAGTGGCCACACACACTGATAGCCAAAGTGCTGATTATTTATTAGGACGCAGAGTGAGAAACCAACGTTTCGGCAGATGCAACTGCCTTCTTCCGGGTAGGAAGCCATCTAAGAGCCATCTAATAGAAAAGTTACGATATTGAGGGGGCAGAAACAGAGCGCCCGAGCACTGTTCATGCAGCCTGCTGGAGAGGGACAAGCTGGAGTTTGAAATACATTGTTTTCATGTGTGCAACATGACAACTGTTTTAAAGTATTGTACAGTAACAACCTAGAAAAAGTGCCCTTCTGGGCACAGGTCTCCACCAGGAGGATAGGAGTGTGTGTGATATGTTTGGCAAAATGTTTAGGAGCAATATAAACGTGTGTGTGTGTGTGTGTGTGTGTGTGTGTGTGTGTGTGTGTGTGTGTGTGTGTGTGTGTGTGTGTGTGTGTGTGTGTGTGTGTGTGTGTGTGTGAGAGACACGGCTTGGCCTGTTGTAGCGCCACCATGAGGCTGATTTGAAAACTGTCAAGTGGCATTTCTTCCAAAGCCTAGTGGGAATATGCATGCACTGATGCACAGTTTCACCACAATCAGACGCTGCGTTGAGTAGTTGTGGCGATTTCTACAAAACGGGTACCAATAACACTTCAGCGGGCTACGCCTGAAAGGTTTAGAAGCCAATCGTAGCCAATGAGGGTGGATTATGAGAAATCAAACAAACCCGTCTTGATCACATGACTATGGAGAGCATGTGTACCGATTTGCGTGAAATTTGGATAAAATCTGGAGTAATATTAGAAAATGTGTTTTACATAATTATGTCTGCCTCCAGGTGGCGCTATAAAGAGCAGATGTGATATATTCCAGGCAAAGGTTTTTCTTTGGCCTCTAGGGAGTTGGCATACAAAGTTATCCACAGATCCGTGCAGTTAGAGGTAAAAACACGAGTTGAAAATGTTCATGTGGCATTTCTTCCTCGGCCTAGTGGGAATGTGCGTGCACAATTTCAAGGAAATTACACGATGTGTTCATGATTTGCAGCATTTTGTTTGAAACTGAGCACTCTGCGAACTTTGGAAGCCAATCTTAGCCAATCAGGATGGAGTCTGAGAAATCTGAAAGACCCGTTTCGTTGAATGGCTCTAGAGAGACTGTGTACCAATTTGCGTGATGTTTGGACAAAATCTGTAGGTGTACTGTCCAAAAACTTGTTTTGCACAAAGCGGCCTCCTGGTGGCGCTATAACAGGCCGTTCTGGAAATTTTGGGGCAGAGGTTCATCGTTGGCATCCAGGGAGTGTGTGTGCAAAATTTGGCATCGACCGGGTTAACGGTGCCGGAGATTAGCTGTTCACAGACGGAAGGACGGACGGACACACACACACACACGGACGGACGGACGGAGTGCAAAACATACTCTCTCCCCATGCCTTCGGCCTGGTGGAGACAATACAGTATCTGTAATGTTTATGTTGTACCATTACTACAAAACAATCTAAAATAAATGGATTTAAGATCATTAAAGCTGGGCTGTTGCCTGGGTCCAATGCATTTCTGCCTACTTCCGGTCCAGGACTTGTCCCCATTTGTTGTCCCCCATTCTCAATAGAAGTCTATGTAGGAGAGCCGCCATTGGACTGAAGCCCCATGAAGTGAACAGAGTTTTCGTAACTCTGTCTTATTCCATGGCTCTGGGAACCACATCAAAACAGCACGGAATTGTGGGCAAAATCTTATCCAACAACAACAAAATAGTCTTGGGTGTGAGAGGCTAAATCTCAGATTTTTTAATATTCCATCCTGATTTGCTCAAATTGGCTTCCAAAGTTTGCAGGAGTCATCCGTTTTGAACAAAATGCCTCAAATCATGAACGCAGCATCCGATTGCTGTGAAACTTTGCACACACACACTCCTACTAGCAGATAAGCTACAGTAGGCTACATGAAGCATGAAGACATGCCACCATACATTTTTCAAATTCTCAGTAAATTGAGACGTTTCAATGCTAGTAAACACAAACTGACCAAACTGGTCTCTAGGTCACTCACTGAGTATTCTCACTTTTAACATCATCTCCTGGTATGGGAATCTCTCAGTTAGAGATTAAAAAACAAGCTAATTAAACTAGACTAGATTTCCTGTACATTTCCGGTGCTATTTTTGAAAGAAAATGTGAAAATGTGACGCAAATCTTCTTTCGGAGCGAACGTTTTTAACTCAAATCTTTGTTTGTTATGTGTGTGTGTGTGTGTGGGGGGGGGCCCTGTAACAACATATTTTCAGATGGGGGTCCGAAATACAGATCATTCTGGGGGTCCTTGACATGAAAAAAGTTGAGCACCACTGAGATAGTTTTATTTTTTCAGAAAACGGTTAGGATTCAGGCCTCAGGTCTAAATGGGTTAAACTTGTAATTGTGACAGCAGTTAAATATGTAATGGTGTATAAATGACTTCCTTTCACAGGACAAACTAGCCTACGGGACTATTGTAGTAGTATTGTAAGCATCAGGTGTGTGTGCTCACTGCTCACTCCTGAGAGAAACAGATGGTTTTCACCACAGACAGATGTCCTGTATAAATGAATAATGCATGCTTTGATACCGGAGTAGAGTGGATAAATGACTCATCCCTACACTCGCACCAGCTCTAACAACAGGAGCCATCAGTGTTGCTTGCTTTGGGGTCATTAGTACACGGTACATCAAATTGGTTTCAGCTACGTTCGGTGTCTCCGTCCTCACACACAATTTCAACACGACTGGAAAAGCAACCGACTGATTGAGCGACTGAATGAGAGAGCGCGAAGGCCCCTGAAGGAGCTAAATTAGATCATGTCTGAGAGGGGAGCACATGGACGGACACGGATGAATTTATGGCCGCAATAAGCGGGAGGGAGCCTTGGACACACACTCGCTGGAGAGTAATTTTCCACCAACAGACAGGAGTGTGTGACAGCCTGGGGAGAGTCTCATCTCAGGGTTACTTTTAACACTCGCCTTCCACAAAAGTTGACAGTCCCAGAAAGTAGCTAAGCATAACGACGGCGGAACACACAGTACACCACTGTGTGGAGAGCATGCCTATAGGTATTCTTAACTGAGGGTAAAAAAAACGAAAATTCAAACTATATGGAGTAAAAGTTTAGACATAGAAAAGAAACACAGGAAGTCACCTAGCTGGATTCAAATTACTCTTCTAATGCATCCAGAAAAACAACCTTGTTGAGAAGCATATGGCACAGAAAAACCCTCCATTCATACACACACATCGGATTACCTTTTTCTCCCCCGTGTCTTTGGCGCTCCCGCCTCGCTTCTTCTCCCTGTTGCCGCTGCCTCTCTCCGTCCCGGACCTCTCCCTCTCGCCAAACAGCTTCTTGGCCCACTCATCCTTCTGTGCGGCCAGCCTGCGGGAGTGGGACTGGGAGTGGGGGTGGTGGTGGTGTGGAGGAGGTGGAGGCTGGCTCCCTGCAGCAGCAGCGCCAGGTGGCGGAGGTGGAGGAGGAGGAGGAGGAGGCCCCCCCACCACCAGGTGGTCTCCGGGGGCCAGCCCGGGGGCCCGGTAGCGGTCCGCCGGGATCTTGTTCATGGGCGGGGGCAGGGTGCTGCAGTTGGCCGAGGACCACCCGTCCGTGGACTCGGCGTAGGACTCCTGGTCGCTGCTCAGGACGCCGTGCGGCGGCGGCACGTTGCTGCTGTGATGGTGGTGGTGGTGGTGCTGCTGCTGACGCCAGTCTCTCAACACATGGACGGGCAGCCAGCGATGCTGCTGCTGCTGCTCCACCCCTCCTCCTCTCTTGTCTCCTCCTCCTCCTGCTCCCAGCGTTCCGCCCCTTTTCCCCTGCGCTGGGTAGTGGTGTGGTGGGTGGGAGGCCCCTCCTCGGGAGTGCCGGCCGGGCCCGTCAGAGACTGAGAGAGGCATGGAGGGGAGGTCGGCCAGAGGCGGGTCGTGGCGGCTGTAATGTCCGTTCCTCATAGGTGGAGGAGGAGGGGGAGGCGGGAGGTGGTGGGAGGCGGGGGGAGGAGGGCTGTCCCAGTGGCGCGGCGGCGGCAAGGGGCCGGGGTTGTGGTTGTTGGGTCCCCCGAGGTCCACCAGCAGCACCCGGTTGCTCTTCTCCTCGGGCAGGAAGTTGCCGATGCCGCTGTCGCTGTTGCTGCTGGTGCTGTGGTTCTGCTGGGCGTCGTTGTCCGGGTCGTGGAAGGCCCGGGCGCGGACCCCCTCGATGTTCTCCCCCATGTCCCGGTAGAGGACCGACACGAACTGGAGCAGGGGCTGGGACGTCGGGGGGAACTCCAGGCAGCCGCCCGTGTCCGGGTCCGGGGTGCACTCGAAGCCGAACCTCGAGGCCACGCCCAAATGGATCTGAGGAAATGATAAGTGGTGAAAATTGTTCCTGTGACAGTGTGCGTGTGTGTGTGTGTGTGTGTGTGTGTGTGTGTGTGTGTGTGTCATAGTGATGATTAATGTATGATGTCATTAAAAGGGCTAGAACACTTTGAAAATAATTGCTCCATTGATTAGAAATTCATATGCTCCTCATTGACTGGCATTGTACAGTGTAGGAGCTCTGGAGGAGCTCATTCAGCCCATGTTTTTCTTGTGTTAAAAGTATAAACAGCCAGTCTTGGATGGATCCCTCTCGTGGACCCCTCTAGACTGAGCTTCAATGTACCATATTGAACAGTACTGTATATCTCTGCTGTCCGGGAGAAACCACCTAACTCCAGGTGGTTTCTAAATCCAAAATGTTTCAGGAAATTAAGAAAACATAGATAGTGAACAGTAGATACTGTATACAGGAAAGAGGGAGAGAGATGGGGAGTTAGCTGCTTTAGCAGACAGTCTGAGGGTCCAATGGAGTTAAGAGGTTTTCGTTTTTGTTCCATAAACTCTGCACTTTATATTTATACTTCTTGCACGGTGTTGTATTTGTGTTATTTTGTGTTATATGTGAAAAAAGGAATAAGGAATGCACACACGCAATGTCAAAACAAATTCCTATGTGTTTTACACAATGGCAAATAAAAGTATCTGAATCTTAATCTGTCCAAAAGTGCTTTTTAATACTTTTCATTGGTTCAATATTCAACAGCATTGATTTATGAGAAAAATGAAATTTGACTTAGGTGGTTTCCTCCCGACAGGTGGGGTACTTGTATGTCTTACTTTCTTTTTATTTTCTCTTTTTTCTGTTTGTTTAATGTAATGTTCGTATATTGTGGTACCTGCTATGTTATGTTAAAACAAAAATGGTTGACTGTGGGTGGCTGAAACGGGTGAAATGTCAGAACTTCAATAAAAAGACAAATATGTATAAAAGATATACAATAAAATATTAGGAAGAAAACCTTTTTGGATCTGCAGATCTGGATCCGGATCTTCAAATAAATACATTGACAGGAAGTTGTCATTTGTTTGGTGATTTTCTATATACTGTCAGAATCAACTTTGTTTGCATTTGTTTCTGGGCTATAAAATAACTCCTCCTGTGCCTCTTCGCCGTACAATTTAAGTCAACAACGAGCGTTTTTTGAATTATCAATTTCTAGTATAAATGTTCTATGGAGCAATTATATTTATATATTATTATATAATTTCTTGCCCACCTTTGGAGTATGGAGCTACTGTATATCATGTCAAGGTAACTACACAACCCGAACCTCTACCAGAGTGGTCTAGCTCCTGGTTCCCAAACTGTTCAGTCCCGACCCCAAAATAATGCTGCCACAGTCTTGCGATCGAGAAAGGCCGTCATAGGCAGACCTGTATCCCGAGAGAAGACAGACTATGCACCCACTGCACACAAAATGAAGTGGAAACCGAGCTACACTTCCTAACCATCTGTCCATTGTACCAAGACATCAGAGACACATACTTCCCACAGATTACAACCACACACGGAGATTTTGAAAACATGACCAATGACAAAAAACTCCCATATCTGCTGGGCGAAGTACAACAATGTGCAAACACAGCAGCAAGATTCGTGAGTTGCTGTGATAGGAGAAGGATATCAAACGGAACACAACCACCCTAAAGACTAATCATTGTGTATATTCCTGCACTATACCTGCATCCAGTGATCTTGGTACAATATAGAAATTGATCTATTGAAGATTCTGACGTTCAAATGTACATATCTTTTGTTTTGATTGTATTGCTGTATTGTTGTATTGTGCTTTCTGCTTTGGCAATGTAAACGTATGTTTTCTCATGCCAATAAAGCCCTTTGAATTGAATTGACTCGCGACCCCAACCTAACCCCGGAGGTCATTTTATGCACATAAACGTGCACGTTCGGTGCGCATTTGTCCGCACATGTAATCTATTAAGCCTAGGGCTATGTAAGGGTTTTGTAACAAGTATGGTTAAATGTAATTGTAATCATTTGTACATTGAATTTCACTCATTCTGTTGAATTCTATTCAGGTGTGTCAAATATTTTTGACGACCCAAAATAATTTCGCAACCCCCACAGTCAGTGTCCCGCGACCCCATGTGGGGTCCCGACCCCAACTTTGGGAACACCGTAACATAATATCATCCCAAATTAAATAAATGTCTCATGCACGTAACACGACATCACACTTCAATCAACACACCTGGTGGTGACAGAGGTCGGGGTCCACGATGAACACGTGACAGGAAGTCCTCAGACTGCTCTCTTCCTCCCGGCCGCCGCCGTTGTTGTGGCAGCGCCGCTCGTCGTGGTCGTCCGTGGCCTGCATGGTGACCAATCCGAAGAAGCGTCGGTCGTCGGGGCAACAGGCGCTGAAGGCTAGCTTCTCCGCGGGATAGGTGGCTAGCACCTGGCCTCTGTCGCTGCAGAGACGCACGCTGTCATGCATCACCTGAATGGCATGGCGGGGAGTAATTAGGTGTTAGAACTTGGCACTAGCAAAGAACATGATGCTGCATTCACTAGAGCTGTGCTGGTTACCAAACCTTTCAGGTCGAGATCCAAGAGAGATTAGACGTTTGCCCCAAACTAGTGAAAAATAATGGATGTAGAAGTACACAAGCGCTTTCAAGCTTGTAGATCGGCTATTCTCACTACTTCTTAATTATTATTTTTGTTTATTTGTGCAATTTTATTTGCTTGTTTTAAAATGTATACAATATTAAAATTACATTATTTTTTTTATTTCAAAAAATAAATCTTTTGAAATATACATTTTGTTTTTAAATGTAGGAAAAGAACACTTGATTTTAACTCAGGTCGAGACCCATAGACACATTGGTCTGTGACCCACAAATGGTTTGGGAAACCATATTTAACATTACAGTAAAATGAAATAATAATATCAAACGGCCAAGACAAGCATTCACATTTCAAAGTGAAATTGGACGGGGCACATACTATAAATTCACTAAACCGAATATTTGATTACTAAAATTGCATTTGATACATTTTCTCTCAACCGATTATTCACTCGAGAGAAAACGGACTGTACCCCTAGCCTCCAACGTGACACGATGCGTTGTTTTAAAAAGGAAAAGCGGGAGATGTGTTCGTTCACCATACATACCTTCATGAGGACCAAGGAGTGGATCTTCTGCTCGGCCCGGAGACGTCGCATGCTGCCTCTGATGGCCTGCACGCTGTCGCTCTCCAGGCTGGCCCCGGTGGAGGCCAGCTCGATGGAGCCCAGGTAGCCCACGATCATGCCCACGTTGAGGATGCCTTCGCCGGGGTCCAGGCCTGGCTCGTGGCCTTCCCTTACCTAGGAGGGGTGGGCGATACGGTGATAAATTCTTCACGATATATGCCTTTACAGAAATATCTACACGATATCTTTTTACCTTTTACCGTCATTAATGTTACGCCTGCGTTGCTGCAGGAACGAGCCGATAGGCCAGTTCCGTAAGCAGCGCAGAAGTGCCGTTAATGACCGTGAAACACGACCCTTGAGTAACTTGAAGAATAACCATAAAAAACAACATGAAAAAGAATTGTTATAATATCTAAATATCATGGATCGTACTGTCCCTTACCTCCACCTCATGCTCGTGGTGGTGGTGGTGGTGGTGTTGGTGGAGATGGAGCTGGTGGAAGTCCGCGTCCAGGAAGACCGAGTCGTCGTTCAGAACCCGGGCCATCTCCTCTTCGGACAGCAGGTTGGGATTGCTCTTGGAGCGCGAGTGTTTCCGATACGGAGGGAGGAACTCCGGCTCGGACAGCGGACGGTGATGTTTGGACGAGGAGGAGGACGCGGTCACCGCCGCCCTCTCCTTGTCGGAGCTGCTGGAGGACTGGCTGGAGTTCTCGAAGATCATGCTGAAGATGCCTCCGGACTGCATCTCCGCCACCACCTTCTCCGCGCGGTTGATGCCCATCTGCTTAGAGTCCAGTTTGGGTTTGTTATACCAAGCGCCGCGGGACAATTTGCTGCTGCTGTTGTTGCCGCCGCCGCCGCCGCCGCCATCGTGAAACCCGCCCAGCTCTTCGTCGCTGGAGCACGAGTCGAGATAAGGCGGCGCCATGGCGGCGCTGCTGTGATGATGGCGGCTGCCGGCGGCACGGTGGTGGTGCCTTCGGTGGCGTTCGCCCTCGGCGATGACTAACCTCAGGACGCCGGAGCAGCGGCCGATCAGTTTCACCACGTCCTCGTGCGAGGCCTTGGAGACGTTGATGTCGTTGACCGAGAGGATGTGGTCGCCCGAACGCAGGCCGACGTAGTCCGCGGGGCTCCCTTTCAGTATGCAGCTCAGGACGCAGGGGCTCTGGCCCGACAGCGTGAAGCCATACCCCGTTCTCCCCCTCGCCACCTCCACGGCCCTGATACGCCCTTGCTGGGTGGAGGTGGAGGAGGAGGAGGCCGGGGGAAGCTGATGTAAGGCCAGACTGCTTCCACCGCCGGCCTGCCGTGCCTTGGAGGAGGACGCATCCCGCTGTCTGAACATTGCACTTATAGCAAGCTTTCCCGTCGTCTCTTATCTATTGACGCAGAAAGATTCCGTCCGTTGCGTCGGTGTGTGCGTCAGCAGGCACTGCAGCCAAAGCACGTCTTACACAGGGACATGTTCGATGTGTCTCCTCTTCTCATGCTGCTCTGTGTGTGTCGAGGTGCTATGAAAAGCCTTGCGGAGGGCCTAAATGTGACAGAGGAGTGAGAGCATGGCCTCAGTTCTTCTGGCGCTGCTCCGCTATCGTTCCCGTCCATATGCAGCGTTCTTCCCCGGTTTTAATGCCATGATACCTGTAGAACAAGCAAACAAAGAGATAAAATACACTGTGAAACTGTGAGTGATAATTTAACTCCGAGAGGGAACAAGACTTGAGCAAGTGTAACCAAACTGGATAAATGAACACTTCCGATTAGGTACAAATGATATCCTCATATTCCGCCAACCTCACGCCAACCGCTCGGTGGGGCGTTTTTTGAATTCTTGTATTTGTTTTACTAAGAATAAGGTTAGGAAAAAGTTTAGGGTTAGGCATAGTTTTACTGGGTTAAGTTTAGGAATAGGGTTAGCTTTTGGCACCGTTTAATTACGGAGGTTAAGGTTATAGGATGGAATAAGGTTAAGGTTTAACCGTTCAGGCATAGTTTACTGGGGTTACGTTTAGGAATACCAGGCAGAGCAGTTCTGCTGGCTGTACGCCGGCTGTACGCCCGGCCGGGGCGGCTGTGTTTTGAGGAGAGCGTGCTAGAATTCCTCTGCCTGGCTTGTCTTCCCCTTCTGTAACCAGTGATGTAAATAGGTTTTCAATGTAATGTGTCCCGGGACCCAGGAGTGGTCTTTTAGATGGGTCCCAGACTCCCAGCCAGGGACATTTTATGAGTCCTACTTCAGCGATGTTATAGAGTAGAGTACCGAGTACATTATTGCATCCCGTCCCAGGACCCCCGGAGGGTGACATGATTGCATCCTTTCTCAATTTAGTGAGTCTAATAAAGGATCCAGGATGCAGGCTATATTTGCATCACTGTATAATCTTGCATCATATTAAGTGTAATTTTATTCACATGCATGGGGGATGGATGGACGTAATTCTGTTGGCAATGACAATAGCAGAATAGCAATCATGTTGTGCGCCTTAAATGAAACCACACCTGAACAGGGTGGTGACTAGTCTCAACTGACAGGTCTTCTCCAATGGATGGGGTATGGCAGTGGTTTTCAACCGGCCCTTTTCATATCAAGGACCGTTATTTATTACGTTTAATATTTTGTTGTCGTGTGACCATGAGTGCGTAAAATGTCACGGTCAACTCTTAAGGGCGTAGAATGAAACTAAATGGATTTGGTTTCATTTTATGCTCTCAAGAGTGGCACACAATAGGCACAGTACAGCTCAGAGGTATAGAAGCATGCATGAGGGACACACACACACACTGATGGCACATTGAAACACAAGACTTTAACTTTTATATTAACCTCTACTGCCATTTATGTCCGCTCTGTTAGGCGTTCTAAACAAAGGCCATCATGATTGATTGATTGATTGAAGTATGTATTAACAATTTGCAGAATTGCAGTACATTTCAAGCACAACTCGATACAAAAACTGTTAACTGAGAGTGGACGGCACCGGCATAAAGCATTACTTGTTTACAAGAGGGTCCACCATTTTCAATTCATCATAATACATGCATGTTCATCATGCACTGAACATGGTCCAAACTTAACTAACGTCAAACTGGATGATGCGTTGGCGTTGCCTGCCTTTTATAGCCAATGGTTAAGTTTGCTAACATGGCTAATATAGTGTCTGTTTAACTAACATTAACAACATTAATAAAACGGTAGGCCTACATAATAATATCGACCGCAAAAACAGACTTATTTAATGCACGGCTTTATTCTGGAACTTTTCAACAGCTACAAACTTTTTTTCCCCCCCTTCCTTCACTTCACATCCGTGACTTGTTCCTCAGCTCAGCGCATCCACCCGTGCTTAACGCACAGTCCCGCCCCCCGTTCTACCCCAGAATATTGGAATGTCCAGAGCCATAGTAACACAGAGTTAGGAGGACATTGAAGGGGGCAGAAAACTGAGCGCTCGAGCGTTGTTCATGTAGCCTGGCTAATAAGCCAGACCGAATCAGCCGTTGGCAAAAAAAAAAGAGAAGTGATTTGAGTCTGGCTTAATTAGCCAGGCTAATTAATTAGCCAGGCATTCAGGCTGTTCATGCAGCCTGGGACAATAAACTGGGGTGGGTTGCAAATACATTGCTTTCAACGAGGGTTGACGCAAATATCATCAATTTTAGGCATGTGTTGCAACCTTAGAGTATGGTTGCAACATGACAACTGTTTTAAAGAATTGTACAGTGTCAACTAAAGTCCCTGTAATGTTTATGTTGTACTATTACTAAAAAAAAACAATCTAAAATAAAGGGATTTTAAGATCATTAAAGCTGGGCTGTTATGTTGCCTGATGAGTCCAGTCATTGCGTTGATTCTGCCTACTTCAGTCCAGGCTATCGTAAACACGTGTAGTGTAATACTTTATGGTGTCGTCCACAGTTGACAGTTTTGTATTGAGTTGTGCTTGAAATGTAGGCTACTGTAATTCTCCAATCTGTTAATAAATTCATCAATCACTCCCCATGAAGTGAACGGAGTTGTCGCAACTCCGTTTTACTCTATGGCTCTGGGCGTTTCCTCGTGTAACCATGACGACCACTAGTGTACACAGACGGCCACGCGGCCTGTCATTGGCTTTCCGCGCTGTCAGTCACGGGCGTGGAACGAACAGAACGGCTCGCCGAGAGAAATTGATCAAAGTTAGATTGAGAAATCACAGATAATGATAAAGTAAAGAGAACAGCTGCATAACTACTTCACTCACAGGTGTCAAAAGTGCACGTCGTCGCACGCAGACGTCTCGCAGACAGTGGGGACATTAAAGTGTTATTATAGCACACGAGCACGCGTGGATGTGTCTGTTTTTGATCTCCAAGCAACTAGCCCAGCTAGGAAATAACAGCTGGCTAACTAACGGTATATGATTCTGAGTTGTAAAAAGTCCAAGGAGGAAAAAAAAGGTGGCAGGCATGCAGGTCCTTTTTGTAATGTTCCAACAAAGATGTTTGGTTTGCTATTAATGAGTTTGTTTTAGTGCGAGTTTTAAAATAACTTACTTCCCCCGCGCAGTACGTGTCCAATGATGAAGAATGATATGCTGCTCAGGCAAATCCCATAGTTTTGTAGCTAAGGGTTGGGGAACGTATAAACTCTGGGACGAAATGGGTAAACAAAAGAAAAGACTGCACCATCTGGCGAAGTAGAGGAGGAGGACTGTAGGCCTACTGGACTCACTCTGGAGGGATAGGAGGTGTGTTTTAGGGATGTGGGAGGGGAGTGGAGGGGAGGGGGACACTCAACCAGAGGCAAGGGAATCTAGGGCAGTGGTTCCCAAACTTTTTCATGTCAAGGACCCCCGGCCCCAAATTGACACTTATTAGTTATTAGCTCCCAATGGACTCCCATTTGAAACATATATGCCAGGGACCCCCCATTATAGATTGTATGGCTCTAGCAGTGATTCTCAACCCTTTTAATTTCAAGGACCCCCAGTTTGAAATGCATTAGTCTACGGACCCCCATTGAATGGCTTTTTTTTTAAAAATCTCTGAGACCCTAATTTATATTGTAAAATCAATGTTCATTTAACTCTGAGAGTGTACGAATGGAACCATCCATTTGTATCACTCTCAGACCCATAAGGGTCCAGTGACATCATCATTAGGCAGATTTTTTATTTATTTACTTTTTATTGAATTTGAATCAAACATTTAAAAAACGATGAGAACGATGGCATTGCGACTTTTCAGGAATAGAAAGTCTGCAGTTTCTATTAGCTTGGGATTCCCCATCGATGATGTCACTGGTGGACGGGTTTCTGAACTGCCCACAGCCCTCCAATGAGACAGACTGAGTAGGAAAGAATTCTGGCATTTTATCATGAACATTAGTGAGGATGTCCAAATTATATGAAGGTATGTTGAAAAGTGGTGAAGTGGTCCTTTAAGTAAAAGTATCAATAGGCTACTGCAATATAGAAATACTAAGTAAACGTCTGGAATTTTAAATGTACTTTCTTGAGTAGTACCTACTGTACGGTACAAACGTATTGGCATCAAAATGGTAAAGTAGCCTAAAAGTAGGCCTACTCATGCAGACTGTCCCATTTAAAGTTTTCAAATGTATACTAGAAAAATTAATAATGAAGAAAATAGCAGATCTACAAGCATGTATAGATCGGCTATTTTCAAATGGCCAAAATGTATATTGGGCTGAAGTAGTTTTGTAATAATAATACAAATCCTCAAAGTAACTAAAGTTTTCGAATAAATGTAGTGGAGTAAAAGTAAAGTAAAATGTAGTGGAGATCCAAGATGGAAATACTCAAGTAAAGTAAATACCTCCAAATTGTAGCAAATACATAAGTAGGCCTACAGTACTTAAGTAAATGTACTTTGTTACTTTACTCCACGGTATACAGTAGATTATTCACCAAAATACAGTGTGTGTGTGT
>NC_136809.1:50502862-50600362 GCF_951216825.1 Electrona antarctica
GGCTAATCATTTATGTGAATACATTATGACTTGTTACCACAAACAAATGAAAACAAGTACATTGTCTTCAGTGTTGGAGAGTGGAATGTTGTCACAGAAACCTACTGCATGTAGGAGATTCGGGGCATCAGAAGTCGCTCAAATACCAATGTGAAAGTGGTAGACTAATATATTCAATAATGCTATACTAAGAACATGGACGTCGATGGCTTATTCACGATTCTTCAACTGACAGGAGCATTTAAAGCATTTAAAAACAAGACAAGAAAACTGTTGTCACGTATATACGTGGCTTGCTTTGCTAGCTACAACTCCCACCTGTTTGATTTGTCAAAGCTCTTCTTGCTCACTATTAAAAGGTTCACAAGTATTCCCTTTGGATTGTTGTTGCATTGCTAAATGTCAGCCCATCGCTTGGCCTGTCATTAACGGCGACCATAGTACGAAATACAATACTAAGGACTACGAGAGGACAGAGAGCAGTGGTTCAGCATGCTTCAGCAAGCTTCAAAGAACAGGACATAATTCAGTCTTTATCCAAGGCCTGTGTGTGTGTGTGTGTGTGTGTGTGTGTGTACACAGCGAGGAAGCCTACCGCACTGCCAGGCAACGCAAGGGTAAACCTCGAATGAGTCGTGATCGCAGCTCGTTGCTGCCGTCTGGCCACGTCGTCTCTGGATCCAGTGTGTTTGTGTGGGGAAAGAGATACTCGAGAAAAAAAGAATTTGCATCACATTTTCTCACCGTCTTATTGAATTTCTCACTTTTTACACAGTTTTTTTTTTATCTTGTCATGCACCAATGGCTTTTTGTGTTACTTTACAATTATACGTTTACTCTTTTTACAAGATATATGAAGAATGACTTCCAGTCTTATTACAACAATAAATCATCATTAATTAATGACATCTTACATCCTGAGAATTAAAGAAATGACAACAAATGGAATACCGATGCATTCGAGATCAACGTCAGCGAGGATTCGGAGAACAAAGGACTAGACAGAGTTAAGCTACACCATAAACACCTTTATCGCTGCGTGGGGGGGGGGGTGACATTGTATTTTGTATCTTGTGTAAAACAAACAAAATGAACATTCTATTAATTCGCAAAAATATACAATTCAAATATATGGTGTATTTTTTTTTAGGGATGGAGCTTGAAACCTGACCCCATTACAAACTCTTAAATGTATCGAAACACGGCATCAATAAGCTTTGGGCTCGTCGAGCCCGTTAGCAGCCCATGATGTCATGTCAAAGCAAGCAAGGCAAGAGGCGACCAAGAAATAAATCTAATCACCCATGCTGGCACAAACATGTCGGTCTAAAAGTGTATCGATACCTGCCAATGTTAATTTATCTTTAGATGGTGGTCAGCCACAAACTCTGTCACAAGTAACTGACCATTAAAAAGAGATACCAGTTCCAGAATTTGTCGTCTAAGGCTTTCCACAAAAATAAGAGAAAAAAGCTCAATAGTGGGCTCGATAAAAGCCCAGATCAATAAGCAGGCTCGATAAGGTGCTCATTATCAATAACGAGCTCCATCCCTGTTCCTAATTGGGTCTTTTTCCCCAGTCATTACTGCTGATTATCCCGGTGAGGTGTTCCAGGGAGCTTTCCCCTGAGCCTCACGGTGGGACTGTCTAATCCTTTGTTCCCTCCTCCTGGCATCTTGAATAGGTCACTGCACACAGACAGAGAGATACAAGAATCATGCTCGGTCACAACAGGTAGCCCTGTCGGCAGTGACGGATACAATCGCAGCTTTCTGATATTCTCATAATGTGAACATTGAACGGGGGGGAGTGAAAAAAAAATACTATGGCTATTTTGTTTAGAGATCCATTTACTCCAAAAAAGACACATAAAACATACCTCGCGCTCTCTCTTTTCTATCACTTCTATGCTTCCATAGTCCGAGAGTAATTTAAATATAAAGAAAAACACAACTAGTCAGTGACAACATCAAGCAAGCATTTCAGGCCCCCGTGTCAGTTATTATAATCAGATCTTGTTGCCCTCCATAACAAATCACACTGAAAATAGATGTATCTGAACTTTAAATATAGTAAATACTTTTTGCGTTTTCAGTTTTGTTTGTCGTCGTCGTCGTCGTCCGCCCCCCCTCCCCCCCAACTTCATTAAACCACAATGCTCAAGCAAAGTCCTCACGAGAAAATATACAAATCCAGTTTCTTTATACGGTTAATATTATTTATATCTATGTTGGTCAAGGTGCCGGGTAGGTAGGAGGAATTATTCAGCGTGCTGTGTTGTGTTGTCCATCCCCGAGGAACGGTCGTCGGTGGGAAGGTGGGGGCGCAGGCAAACATCCCAATGTGAAGCCAGTGTATTTCATAGTGCTGATCGAGAGACATTCACTCAACTCTCTTTATATCTCTGTATCGTACATCCTAACATCTTCTAACACGGATTCCTAGATTTCCTACTTCCCCACCATGTCCGTTTCTTCAGTCCTCATTGTGACACCGCATGGTGACTTCACCAGGGGTTAAGTTCAGTCCTCATTGTGACACCGCATGGTGACTTCACCAGGGGTTAAGTTCAGTCCTCATTGTGACACCGCATGGTGACTTCACCAGGGGTTAAGTTCAGTCCTCATTGTGACACCGCGTGGTGACTTCACCAGGGGTTAAGTTCAGCAGTTTGTGTCGTGTTTTCCTGTCAACACAACGGAGGCGCTAGTAGTGGTAGCGTCTACTCTACAGTGGATCATTTTTGACAGAACATCCGGGACGCCACCTTCGGGTACAGGCTTTAGTTCCGACACCATTATTATTCCGACAGTCATTAGACCGACAACCTATACCTCCAAACCCTAACCTAACCAAAAATCGCAAGCCCGGGAGCAGCGCATGTTCGAGCGCTATAGTCCGACTGTCCCCGCGCATGTCAGACTAATGCTCCGTCGGAATTAGCATCGGATCCCCGTCACCTTTCTTCTCAGTTGGAAGGTGTGCGGCACGGCGCGTGTCTCTAATGTCTGTTCCTAACCATAGACAATCCCACCTCTCCAAAATACATCCACGCTCTCTCACCCCCCCCCCCCCCCCCCCTCTAACTACCTCTACTCTATCTACTCCCTAGAGCGAGGTGTCCTGGTGGATGGACTGCAGGCAGGCCAGCAGCTGGTGGTAGGGGCTGCCCGGCGCCGCCACCGTCTCGAAGACCGACTGGAAGGCGCGGCGGTCCAGCTCCTCGTCGATCTGGTGCCGGTAGAAGTCCATGGCCACCAGGCAGAACAGGTTGACGTCCACCACGTCGCTGCGGCCCATGCGGCTGATCACGTGGGGCAGCCTGCGGTGGGTGGGCGCGGGCGGGCGCACCGAGGGTTAAGGAGCACCACCACAGAGCGATGAAGAGAGACGGCATTTATATAACAGTGGTTCCCAGACCTTTCAGGTCGAGACCCAAAAGAGATATTAAGACGTTTAAAAGTCACACCGGGTGAAGTGAGGGGCTAGTGTTGATAGGATGGGCTAGCACCCCTCTGATAAAGAAAAAATAAATTAGGGCATGAATGATCATGCATGCCCTGATGAAGATTCTAAGGAGACGAAACATGTTGTGTTAATGTTGTGTGTATTAATTTTAATAGTACCCTGATTTTATATCCACCCTCTCCTGTTTATTTTTTGACTCGCCCCTCTTTCTTGTTCTAATGGGAAAAAAATCCCCTTTCTTGGGGATATTCTATTTAATACGTTTTGAAATAATACCCTAAGTAAAAACAAAATGTAGGGAAACAAAAAATTCAAGGACCCAAAGGACTCAAAAATGGGTCCCAGCCCAGTGGTTGGGAAACAGTGATTTATACCACAGCACCCAAAAAAAACCCAAATCTCCTACATCACTAGACCATTCTGATTGGCCTAGACCTGGCTGTCACACATTATTGTCTCACATTAATCCTCCATGACGCAAAACAGAAGTATAGAATGTACAGCTGAAATATCATTCCACCAATAGTAGACACTAGAAAAACCTTACTGTACTGTACTGTACTGTACTGTACTGTAGCTACAATTAACCAATTGAGGGGAACTAGTCCATAACCGGGGATATGCACACTCAAAGTTATTTGCAGACTTAGGGTTATTGCGCTGTACTGTACATTGCATTTGTACTGCAATGAATAGATTTTTAGCTTTTGAGGGCAGAATTCCTGAGATCAGAGGATTTGTTTTGTAGGATAGCTGTCATGCTCTCAGTGCTTGATTTCTTACATATACTGTACATGTACATAAACCAAAAATACTTGAACGCACGCACACACACACACACACACACACACGCACGCTCGCACGCACGCACGCACACAGAGGACTAAGGATACAGGGCTGAGATCCACTGGGACGTGGACGCCGAGACAAAGAAACAGGACAGACTCCACATGGCCATGGCCACGGGCGTCCGCTGGGTGAAGTTGGACAGGGACAGCAGCACCCAGTCACGCACCATGGAGGACTGACCGGTGGCGTGGAGAGTCTGGAACACCTGGCCAAGGGGGGGGGGGACAAATAATATATTAACAACCATGGAGGACTGACCGGTGGCGTGGAGAGTCTGGAACACCTGGCCAAGGGGGGGGGACAAAATAATATATTAACAACCATGGAGGACTGACCGGTGGCGTGGAGAGTCTGGAACACCTGGCCAAGGGGGGGGGACAAATAATATATTAACAACCACGGAGGACTGACCGGTGGCGTGGAGAGTCTGGAACACCTGGCCAAGGGGGGGACAAATAATATATTAATTAACAACAAATATATTCATGTTTTATAGTGCCTGTTATGGTCATATAGCCATATGATTGTCTTCGAGCCACATATATTTGACTGGTCAAACTAATGTTAACCCATTTTGACCTGAGATCAGATTCTAAAAATGTCTTCTACATCCTGACAGTTTTCTGAAAAAGCTATGTTTCTATGTCAGTCGTTCTTCGATTTTTCAAAAATAGCAGACCTACAAGCTCGTAGCGCGCCACTCGGTGGCGCGCTATGAGCTTGTAGATCTGCTATTTTTCAAAAGCTAAAGCATAACATAATGCTAGCACCAAAAGGGGTTCCCGCCCAAAATGGGTTAAATGCTTGTTATTTAACCCATTCAGGACGAGAACCCCCTTTTGGTGTTTTAAGCATTATGTCATACTTGAAAAATAGCACGAGTGCAGTACACTGTAGATCTGCTATTTTAGAAAAATCTTGAAACTGTGGCGCAAATCTTTGAATATATATATTATTTCAGAGCGTTTTTAACTCACATCTTTGCTTCTGGGGGGGTCCCTGGAACAACATATTTTCAGATGGGGGTCGGCGGCCAATTACATATATTTTTGGGGGTCCTTTACATGAAAATATTTCAGAACGACTGACATAGAAACATAGGTTTTTCAGGAAACTGTTAGGATTTAGAAGGCCTTTTTGTAGCATCGTCCTCAGGTCTAATTGTGTTTCAAAACGGTCGGAGAAAAAAACAGCAGACAAATCTGTGCCCAATCTCTTCAACGTTGTCTCGGCAACCTATTGTCTGCTCAAACAGGAGAACTCCCTAAAGCAGTCAACACAGAGACGAGCCAGTAACTGTTTACCAAGATTAGCTCCAATTAGAATTCTGTATGCCGTTTGCTTAGAGAAGGGGAGACAGAGTAACCATATGATATGTTTATTTGGATTACGCCCTCAGACGAAAGGATACCTCAAATCATGAATTCTAGAGCTTTGCATAACATAGATTAAAATGCACATACATTAAGTTTGTTTATTTTTGGACCAAAAATTCTTATACGAGACGATTTAGAGATCACCCAATGTTATTCTCCATAGAGAAAAACATCCGTGAACCAGGGGGGGGGGGGGGGGGGGGGGGTGCGAGTGACGTCAGGACTTCGGCACTCTATTGAGACACTTTTGCATGGCGCCGGTATTGACTCAGTCCTTCAGTGTTGATTTTGTCGACTAAAGAACTACGACGAAAAATGTTCATTAAATGTTAGTTTTTCGAAAACTAAATAAAAACTTAAGATGACTTAAACGAAAACTATGTTGACAATTTCGTCAACAAATACAAACTAGACTAAAATGTTAGGGAGGAGAAGAGATAATTTTAGGTTTGGCTGCGCTCGGGTGTTGAACTACCGATCTACAAGCTCATATCGCGTTGTTTTCAGCATGCAACCAAGTGTAAAATCAGGCATTGCGAAGCCATCAAGGCCCACCAAAATACATTTTAATCGACTAAATCAACTGTACATTTAGTCGACTAAAATCCTATGATATTTAATGGACTAAAACCAGACTAACACTAAAACATTTCAGGTGACTAAAATATGTGACCCACCGTGACAAACACGAAGTCATTGGATTTTCTTTTGTCTCTCTATTTTTTAATGTCATATGAATCATAGCTTCAAAATGACATATTGGTTGTTCAGTTTGACCCACCAGTTTTGGAGACATGGCTTATAGAGTAATGTCTTACAGAGATGCAGGGAGTTGTGAATTCAGGCCTCAAAGGTTCACTCTGATCTGTGTGACATTTAGCGGGTGCTGTTTTCCCTTCATTGCTGAAAGGGGGGGGGGGGGCAGATGTACTCCTCAATGGTGTGTGTGTGTGTGTGTGTGTGTGTGTGTGTGTGTGTGTGTGCACGCACGTGTGTGTGGTGGGGAGGAATTAAAAAAAACCTGTCTGAAGTGAGTGGTACTGTACTGTACTGTACTGTACTGTACTGTACTGTACTGTACTGTACTGTACTGTACTGTACTGTACTGTACAAGCCCTCCTCCCTGGTCTGTGTGTGTCTGTGTGTTAGGCTGTGCAACAGTGACACTTGGTGGTGAACAAACGCCATAACGCTATTTCCGTGCTCGGACACAGAGACACAGGGACAGACCCTGCCACACACATAGCTGTCTATAGGAGTGGCTGCACCATTCAAAAATGCCCCTCAGTCACAGCCCCTCAGTCACATCCTGTCACATATGACTAAAACTAAATTAAAATGTATTCAAAGGGACTATGACTAAAACTAAATTAACATGTATTCAAAGGGACTATGACTCAAACTAAAGCACCACTGGTGTCGTGCTGCTGCTGACCTTGTAGACGACGGTGGCCATGAACTGAGGGTACGGCTGCTGGTTGGACAGGAACTCTCCGATGACCTTGTTCATGACGTCCTGCGGGGGGAAGAAGTCGTCCAGGAACTGGGGCAGGATCCTGGACACCACCCGCGCCTCGCTGGGCAAACCCTTACGGATCCTGACAAAGAAAATTAAGGAGATTAGGGACGGGCGGTATGGAAAAATAAAATCAGACCCATCTGAAGTGAGTGGTGCTGTACTGTACTGTACTGTACTGTACTGTACTGTACTGTACTGTACTGTACTGTACTGTACTGTACTGTACTGTACTGTACTGTACTGTACTGTACTGTACTGTACTGTACCAGGGACCCAGCCACACACATAGCCGTCTATAGGAGTGGTTGCACCACTCAAATATTATATTCTCTCTCATTCTTTTTCATGTTTTTTTATGGTTATTATGGTTACAGTAGCCTGGCCTATCAGAGCCGATCAACAGCTTGTAAACAAACTCCACGTGTCACGAATACTAACTTCCCATAGCCTGAAGGGATGTGACACTCTTGCTTCCGTTTCAGACTAAAACTTAAAAATAAAATGATCTGTGTGGAGTTTGCATGTTCTCCCCGTGTCCCCTAGGGTAGGTAGTAGGTACCCTCACAAAAACATGCAGTAATCCTGGTCTCTAAACTGATGGAGGGGAAAGGAACTGGTCGGAATAACGTGTTCCTTCCACGCGCTACGTCCGGCCGGGGAAACTCTCCCCTGTCAGGTGTAAAGAAGCAGCTTGGACTCCTCATGCATAGAAGGAAGCATGAGGTCAGTCCGCTGCCCTCCCAGGTTGGCAGAGGAAGTGTAGCGCCCAGGATTACATTAGATAATTGACACTGGGTGAACAAATGGGTTACAAAATCGTGGGATAAAATCTGTAAATAAAAAAAAGACAGACAAAAATGTTGCACCGTGACTTTAACAGTACAACCACCTACATGGTAACAAAAACTAAAAGAAAAAGGAGTAACAGAGCATTTAGACCAAAATACTTTGGCAAAATGTAAGGCGAACAAAACCGTCGTACTACAGAAGTAAAAATTAAGGTATGCAAATCATAGAATGTGCATTCACCGTAATATACGATATATATACGATCTCTCCGAAAAGGCATATCGTGGAAAGATTGTATTGTCTTGACGATATGTATCGCCATATCGACCCTCCACTATTGGAAATACCCAAATGAAAAATGAAAGAAAAAAGAATGCAATAAACTAAAAAAATAAAAGTGTAGTGTGTGCTACAATCCACAAACCATGTTTTAGGTAACTGAGAGGAGAGGAGAGAGCTGCAATGTAACAAAATAAGTTACAACTGCACAACCATGTGCACGTTAGCTATATATACACAAGGATGAACTTAATTATTGATTTTGTGTGTGTGTGCGTGTGTGTCTGTGTGCATGTGCGTGCGTGTGTGTGTGTCTGTGCCGTGTGTGTCTGTGTGCATGTGTGTGCGTGTGTCTGTGCCCGTGTGTGCGGGCACAGTGCGTGTCGGCAGCGTACCTGTCAAAGAGCACGGAGACCCTCTCCATCGCCACAATGACCGACTCACTGTCGGGGGCCTGGGAGTCAGAGTGGGCGGGGGGGCGCCCAGCAGGGCTGGCCTTCTCCTTGCCTGGGGAGAAACCAACAGGATCTGCTGTGACGCCCTGCACCGCCTCCGCTACCGCACAGCCAGAGCCAACCTCACCTCTAACCCCCTGTCCCGAGTCCAAAACACACGCTGAGACCACCGCTAGGAGGACGAGAGGGGACCAGTTACAACGAGTGGGGGGGGGGGAGGGAGGGTGGGGGTGTGGGGGGGTAGAGTGGGGGATTCAGTAGGCTCTATGCACACAGAATGACTCTTCCTACTTCCGGGACTCGTCCCTATACTTTCTTCACAGGTGTTACTGATGATACTAATGAAGGCTCTGTTCCATTTAGTACTTTCTTCACAGGTGTTACTGATGATACTAATGAAGGCTCTGTTCCATTTAGTACTTTCTTCACAGATGTTACTGATGATACTAATGAAGGCTCTGTTCCATTTAGTACGAGCAATCTTCGCTCCTACTCTCACCTATGGTCACGAAGTGTGGGTCATGGCCCGAAAGAATAAGGTTTGCGAATACAAGCGGCTGAAATGTGTTTTCTTCTACGGGTGGCTGGCATCTCCCTTAGAGATAGGGTGAGAAGTTCAGTCACACGAGAGAGACTCGGAGTATGAGTCGCTGCTTCTTCGACCTGGAAAGGAGCCTGCTTAGGTGGTTTGGGCATCTGGTTAGTATGCCTCTCAGGCGTCTCCCTAGGGAGGTCCTCGAGGCACGTCCCACTGGGAGGAGTGCCCTGGGGCAGACCAAGGCGCAAGTTGGAGGAATCACATCGACTCACTGGTCTTGGAACCTCTCGGGATCTCCCAGGAGGAAGTCACAAATGTTGCTCTGGAGAAGGAAGTCTGGTGGAGCTGTTGCACCCGCGACCCGACTGCGGATAAGCGGTTGAAGATGGATGGATGGATGGATGGAACCGATTATATGACAAAGGTCGCAACTCGCAATCGTTCATAAATAGTGTAAATAGCAATCGTTCACTGCCATGTATTTTGTTGGAACTTCCGGTGTGAGGTTTGCCACCCATGAGCGTCATGGCACATCCCCGGCATCACGTCCCTTCCTTTCATCACGTAGGAAGAGTTATTCTGTGTGCATAGATAGAGCCTATTGAATGATGTCAAGATGTCAGATTAATTCAGAGCCCAGCCCCGTTTAGTGTTTGAAATCCTTAAAGGACCACTTCACCACTTTTCAACCTAATAATCATGATAAAATGGCACACTTTTTTTCTACTCAGTCTGTGTCTCATAGGAAGGCTGTGGGCAGTTTAGAAACCGTCTTCCAGTGACATCATCATTAGGCAGATAATTTTTTAAACAATATTTTTTTTTACAAAAATGTTTAGATTTTCATTATCATGAGAACGATGGCTTCCATTTTCGCATTGCAACCTTTCAGGACTAGAAAGCCTGCCGTTTTTATTAGCTTGTATTCCCCATCGATGATGTCACTGGAAGACGGTTTCTGAACTTCCCACAGCCCTCCTATGAGACACAGATCGAGTAGAAAAAAATTGCGCCATTTTTTCAAGATTATTACTAGTGAGGACCTCTTATATGAAGAAAGGTTGAAAAGTGGTGAAGTGGTCCTTTAACAAAATAACTCAGAGAATGACAGGTACAAGTCTCATGAGAGTCAGTCAATCACCCGCCTCAAGTATTTGAAAGGATTTCAAATACTGTGTGAGCTGGTTTGGTCAACTGAACTGACCTGTTGCTACAACGCAATGTGCTTTAGTTAGCTTGCTCTGAAGCGCAGAATGTTCTTACTGATGGATAACGTTGTAGGGTCATGGGTTTGCATTTCCAAGGGCCCCCCGTTTTGACCTAGAACTCGACTTCTAGGCTCTTGTCCCATTGAGAAGCGTCTGTTACTTGGCATGTTAGTAGAAGGGCAGCGATATGCTAACAGTCGCTAGCGTTAGTAAGGGGAGACGTAGGGTTAGAGGTAGATATCATCTGTACTGTACAATAAAGCTACAGCCAGCAGGACGAGATTAGCTAGCATTCATGGATGAGGTTACCCCCCCCCCCGCGTATTATCATTAGTAGGCTGGCTGGTGCTTTGGTACGTTAATTAAACACAGATGTAATGAAAGCTTGTTCACCAGTATTAAGTCAGGACGTGGTTCACATGCAGGCACGGTGAGTATTAATGAGCAACAGGTGTGGAGCCGTGAGTTCCTAAACTAATGACTCAACTTCTGTTCTAGTGAGGTTAAAACAGGTGTCACACATGTGAAATTATTATAACGCTCATATTGTGCAAATACTGGTGTAAGAGTTGGCTTACTTCTCCTATTGTGAAAAACCTTTTTTCTTTTTTTTCAAAGGAAGAACGCCCAATTTAGCTGTATGCATTATTAGGCCATGCACCCCCATTTGAAAAGATTTTCATCCCTGGACCGACCCTAATCTAAGAAAGCAAACGTGAATAGAATAGGCTAGCATGAACACAACACAATACACACTCCTGCACATGCAGGCCAGTTAGCCTAGCTATAGCTACGAGCGGAATTGCATGCGCGTTGCCATGCCGGTGAAAGTAGCCAGTTAACAGAACTCTTATCCAAGAGTGCAGTACAGTGAGTTAGCCAGTGTAGGCATACAGTTGGAGGCCATCGATATTGTCCTTTTCTTTTTGCTGAGGTTTGCGTGATCTGCGCAAAAGGACAGTTAACCCATTTTGGGCGGGAACCCCTTTTGGTGTTTTAAACATTGTTATAATTTAGCTATTGGAAAATAGCAGATCTACAAGCTCATAGCGCGCCACCGAGTGGCGCGCTACGAGCTTGTAGGTCTGCTATTTTTGAAAAATCGTGAAAATATTTATTTCAGAAAACTGGAGGATTTAGAAGGATTTTTTAAAATTTTGAGGTCAGGCCTAAATGGGTCAAATAATAAGGGACAATATCGGTGGCACCCAACTGTACAATGAGTTTGCGGTGGATTTTAGATAACAGCTTTATAGCAGCGCCACTTTTACACACACACACACACACACACTTACCGGTGTACATGCAGGTGAGCATGAGTCCCAGGGCAGCCATGGCTCTGTGTGGAGAGGGCATGTTGACACGGTCCACGCTCAGTTTGACCAGCGCCTCGCTGTCCACGCGCGACAGCTGCTCGGACAGCAGGAGGCGCTCCAGGCCTCGCAGCACACAGTGGTAGATGACAGAGGGAGTGGAGTCCTCGCTGGCGGACACCATCACACCACACGTCTAGAAGGACAGAGGGAGAGGGAGAGACGGACAGGAAGGTATAGGAGAAATGGAGAAAGAAGAAAAGTGAATTTCCGTTTTTTTTTGTCCCCCTACGTGTCATGGAAGGGTTAGACAAAACCGCTCTCAAAGGGTACCTACGGACGGCTGCAATTCAAAACTGGCCCCCGTAAAAAGTCAGAGTCCCCCCCCACCGGCTCCTTTTCCCCTCACTGTATATGTTTTTCCCTTTTCACCTCCTTTTATGATGATTTCCTGTTTTTTTGTTATATAGAAGTGTATATTTGCACGTCTCTAAATGCTGTGAGGAATTGAAAATGGCAGACCCTATTGTAAATAAGTGTAATGCTTTATGGTGTCGTCCACAGGTATTTTTTTGCATTGAGTTGTGCTTGAAATGTACCTATTCTGCATACTGTTAATACATACTTTAATCAATCAATCAAACCAACAGTCCTAGAGTCATGAGTCCGACACCCTACCCCAATAATACTAATGACCGTAGTCTTACCGTGCAAGATGAAAACTCCTGTCGGGCGGTCGTTAAAAGTTGATTTCTCCCTCCGTATTTCTAGTTTATTTAAATGATGTCAAGCAAATTTGTCCAGTGTATAGCCAACTGCAGGCCTGGTTTAGAAGACATTTTGATGCTCTTGCTACTGTAAATGATCGATTATTTATTATGGAGAAAAATCCCGTCATTTAACATGCATCTCTATGGGGGAGAAGGAGAGCTTGCCCTGTCTCCTCGCTGTGCTAACGTGCCTATTGGACAAGGACGGGGTTGGGCTAATTCAGCGCCCACGTCCAGAGGGTAGAGTTCTCACCTGTATGACTCCTGTGGTGAATTCAGCGCCCACATCCAGATAAGAGGGTAGAGTTCTCACCTGTATGACTCCTGCTGTGAATTCAGCGCCCACGTCCAGAGGGTAGAGTTCTCACCTGTATGACTCCTGCGGTGAATTCAGCGCCCACATCCAGATAAGAGGGTAGAGTTCTCACCTGTATGACTCCTGCTGTGAATTCAGCGCCCACACCGAGAGGGTAGAGTTCTCACCTGTATGACTCCTGCTGTGAATTCAGCGCCCACACCGAGAGGGTAGAGTTCTCACCTGTGTGAATTCAGCGCCCACGTCCAGAGGGTAGAGTTCTCACCTGTATGACTCCTGCGGTGAATTCAGCGCCCACATCCAGATAAGAGGGTAGAGTTCTCACCTGTATGACTCCTGCGGTGAATTCAGCGCCCACGTCCAGAGGGTAGAGTTCTCACCTGTATGACTCCTGCGGTGAATTCAGCGCCCACGTCCAGAGGGTAGTTCTCCATCATGTAGAAGGCAACGGCACATATCACCAGCACGTGTTGTTGGTTATGGAGGTTCACGCAGCTAATGTTACAGGACACACACACACACACACACACACACACACACACACACACACACACACACACACACACACACACACACACACACACACACACACACACACACACACACACACACACACACACACAGTACGTACAGTATAAGGATAACACCTAGTGGGGAAACTGTGGCATGGCACTTTTTGTCCTTTTTTCCCCCCAGTTTCCATCTCATTAAAAGGGATGAAGCCAATTAATTTAGAGGCACATCGACGGAGCAGGGGGTTGAAGGGTGACATTTAACAGGAGCGCTCCCCCCCTAGAGTTGTTCCATTATGAAATCGGCTCATTACACAAGGAAATGACAGCTGTGTGTGTGTGTGTGTGTGTGTGTGTGTGTGTGTGTGTGTGTGTGTGTGCGTGCGTGCGTGCGTGCGTGCGTGCGTGCGTGCGTGCGTGCGTGCGTGCGTGCGCGCGCCAGGGTTATGAAAGTAAAGTAAAACTGATGAAATAACTAAAACTAGAATTGGAAGGGGGATAAAAAAGGTTTAGTTAAAGGACAACTTCACCACTTTTCAATTTATCTTCATATAATTGGTCCTCACTAATGTTCATGATAAAATACCACAATGTTTTTCTACTCAGTCTGTGTCTGATAGGAAGGCTGTGGGGCAGTGTGGGCAGTTCAGAAACCCGCCCACCAGTGACATTATCGATGTATGTATCATACAATGCATCATGTACTGTACTGTACTGTGCTGTACTCACTGCGCCACCGCCCTCAGGTTGGACAGCAGGTACTCGGACACGGCGGGTATGAGCTGCTTGGCCGTGTCGTCCAACAGGTCACACTCCAGCACGTACAGCACACCGTGCAGCGCGCCCATGCGGCTGGGCAGGTGGGTGCTGCGCAGGGTGCTCTCCAACAGGCGACACACGGGCTCCGCGATCGCCTTGTCCTGCCCACGGTCAAGTTAAGTGTTTAATAAATCATGGTCAACAATGATGGCTAGTAGGGGTGTAACGATACATTTTAACAGCAATACGATATGTTGACGATACGATACATGGACGATATTCACGACGATACGATTCAATGATTTAAAATCAATACGGTAACTATTTATCAAAGAAATTAAATCTGTGTGAAACGTGTGGATAGTGCAGAACATTTAATATAATGGATATAAATAAGTTAACAGTGATTCTCTTGGACATAGTATTTGAACACATATGGACAAACCTGCACCTTGATATGAACACAGAGAATACACACATTTATCAATAGACCGAGTGCCGAGATATGGATGGGAAAAGTAATTAAACCCCTCTTTCTCTCTTTTCTTCATGAAATTCATAAATACAACGCAGTACTTAGTATCGATACACTTGTTTGCATTGCAAAACGATGCAAAGTCAAATGATACGATATGTTGCCATTGGTTAAACAAAGAAATAAGTGCGCACACACACACACACGCACGCACGCACGCACGCGCACACACACATGCACGCACACGCATGCACACACACACACACACACACACACACACACTCACGCACACACAAGACAGCAGGTGATCAACGTGGGCTCCTCACCATGCCCAGAACGGCGGCAGCCTTGCAGATGGCGGGCACCAGGTACTGGTTGAGGATCTCGTCCTCGGGCGGGTGGAGTTTCTGCAGCTCCATGAGGGTGGAGAACATCATGTCAAACTGGTTCCTCTCCGTGAAGAGGTCCGACACCGCCAGCAGCTACACCACCACACAGAGGGGAAGGAGAGAAGAGGAGAACCAATTCAACTGGCACTGTGAGAGGCGGTGACAGATTAACCCATTTAGACCTAAGTTCGATTCTACAAATGTCTAAATCATGACAGTTTTCAGAAAAACCTCTGTTTCCATGTCAGTGGTTCTCAACCTTTTTCATGTCAAGGACCCCCAGAATGATCTGTATTTGGCCGCAGACCCCAATCTGAAAATATGTTGTTCCAGGGACCGGACTCCCCCAGAAGCAAAGATTTGAGTTTAAAAACGTTCACTCTGAAATAATATAATATTCAAAGATTTGCGCCACATTTTCACGATTTTTCAAAAATAGCAGACCTACAAGGTCATAGCGCGGCACTCGGTGCCGCGCTATGAGCTTGTAGATCTGCTATTTTTAAATAGCTAAAGCATAACATAATGCTTGAAACACCAAAAAGGGTTCCCGCCCCAAAATGGGTTAAAACAGTTGCTTCAGAGAGAAACTTTCTGGATTGTAAAACCCTTAAAGCCACAAACTTCCCAGGTCTCAATGATGAAATAGATTTGTCTCCTTTTCTCTAAAAAGGTGTCTTCCTCCTCACACACTGTTCACTTTTTTTGGTGTTACATCTTTGGGATTCTGTCTTTTTTATTCTATTTCTTACAATCTCCTAGTCGTATTGATATCCATGTACTTTTTAAACTGTGTGGACATAATTATGTTAATTATAATTATGAGGTAGATATTGAATGTGCTGACATTGATTGTTCTGACATTGATTGTTCTGACATTGATTGAAAACACCTGGAGAACAATCAGTGACAGGATGTCACTGATTGTTTTCAAACTGTGGTCGCTATATAATGATGTCATGTTGCACTGTCATACCTATGGGACCCAAAGGCTTGTATAGCTGAAACGCGTTGGTCTATTTTAAAATGGTCTTTGCCATGCCGTTACAATAAAGGCTTTTTTTTTTTACTTGACTGGTGCAGAGTGCCTTGGACCTCTTTTTATTTTTTTCATGTTTGAACCCTCGCCAACGAGCACCTGTTTTCAGTTCACAACAACTACAAGGACCACGGCAGCGCTTCCTTCCTCTATTCAATGAACTGGCACATCTACTGGATGTCAGGTGCTGGAACACCAGTAAGTAATTAAGCCTTGTAGAGCCATGAGGCCCATAGGGGCACTCCAATTATAATAATGTGAATTCAGGATTTCAATTCAAATGTAGCCAAAAATAGCCGATCTACAAGCTCAAAACCGCGATGCACTTGCGACACGTTTTTAGCTTGTTGTTTGAGCTATTCTTGCTACGACAGTTAACCCATTTAAACCTGGGAACGATTCTACAAATGTCTTCTTTTCTGTTTCTATGTCAGTCATTCTCAAACATTTTCATGTCAAGGACCCCCAAGATTATATGTAATTGGCCGCCGACCACCATCTGAAAATATGTTGTTCCAGGGACCCCCCCAGAAGCAAAGATTTGAGTTAAAAACGTTGGCAAGAATATATATTCAAAGATTTGCACTACATTCACGATTTTTCAAAAATAGCAGACCTACAAGCTCTACAACCTACATCTGCTATTTTTCAATAGCTAAATTATAACAGAATGCTTAACCCATTCTGGGCGGGAACCCCTTTTGGTGTTTCAAGCATTCTGTTATACTTTAGCTATTGAAAAATAGCAGACCTACAAGTTCATAGCGCGCCACCGAGTGGCGCGCTATGAGCTTGTAGATCTGCTATTTTTGAAAAATCGTACAAATGCGGTACAAATCTTATCTGAATAGGTATATATTCTTTCAGAGCGAACGTTTTGTTTATTTCGACGTCAGGCCTAAATGGGTTAAAACACTGTGGCCCTCTGGAGTGAGTGTGGAAATACAGTATAAGTGGCCCTCTCATCAAATTCGCCCTCCCCTGCGTTCTCTAGCTCACCGATCGGACCACCTCACTGATGAGCACCACGGGGGTCCTGCGGTGCAGGTTGCCGGGGGAGCCAGGGATCAACCACTGGCTGTACAGCTCCAGGAGGAACTGGGAACACGAGTGGATGTCCACGCCGGCACGGTGCTTCCTGGAGGAGACGCAACAAGAAAAGGACAGTCATGGAATAATGCAAAGGTACTATACATGCAATCTCATGATGACTGAACCAACCACTTTGTCCCAAATTGTGTGATTCGTGACTAGTGCTCCGTTTCCCCCCCAAAAAAAAGAATTAACCCATTTAGGCCTGACGTCGAAAAAATAAAAAAAACGTTTGCTCTGAAAGAATATATATTCAAAGGTTTGTGCCGCATTTTTTACGATTTTTCAAAAATAGCAGACCTACAAGCTTGTAGATCAGCTATTTTTCAATAGCTAAAGTATAACATAATGCTTAGTTAAAACACCAAAAGGGGTTCCCACCCAAAATGGGTTAACTCAATGGTCGCCAAGGACTTATTTAACTTCTTTTTCATGATGTCCTGGAGCGCCAAGGACGTGTTTTTCGTGTTTGTTTTTTTTTGTTTTTTTTAAATAAAAAAAAAGATATATATGGTGGCGGTCTGGGACTTTTGGCGCCCCCTGGTGGCGGTGAATTTAACACTGTATGTAAGAGGATGATGTTTAGGTATTATCATTATCGTTCTGAAAAGCCATGCTGTTCTACTGTACATACAGGCCGACCAGTTGAAGAAATCACAGATTTTATTAAATATAAAGACATGTTCCAAAATCACAATTAAATTGTTAATCGCAATTATGTGTGTGAATTAATCGTGTAAACTGTCATAATCGTGTGTGTGGGTGTAAGGGCTGTCAGTTCACCTCTATAATCAAATTTGAATTTCATTGCTTCATTATTTGTAATTTTCGAAAATATTCGAATATTTACATTGTTTATTTTAGCTCATTATAGCCTACTGAAAAACACCTCTATACACAGAATATCAAGTTTTGTATGCACGTTCTGTCCACTAGAGGCCCCCCCCCCATCCAAACGCCAAAGCTATTTTTGGACATGGTTTGCACGGGGAAATAATATTAATGTTTCATTAGTCAGTCTATCATGGACGGGACAACTCCAGACTCCAGATCACCAGCAATACAGCAATTGTTTCTCTATTTTAACAGAATGCTTATTGGCTATCAGATGAACAGTGGCGTGTACAGACAGACACTAAGGGGTGCCAGTGTACACTGTACAGTATGTGGACCATGGTGACATTGATCAATTATTGATAAAAAAAAGCTAATATATTATTTAGGCCCCAAAATCTATAAATCTCACACTATTAAGGCAACCGGCCGGTTCCACACGCTGCACAAGGTGCCCTTTTTTCACTTGAGCACCTGCCCCTCAAAATGTCTGTGCACGCCACTGCAGATGAACAGGCCAGTAATGCATAGTCTGCAGACAACGTTTTCTCTTTATGTTATTTTCCCTTCCACCTTCCACTCATCACCGCGTTCGGAAATAGCACACTGACTGCACTGTGCAATGAAAACTAATAGGCGAGTGCTCTCCTGTCCGGTGGGATATTTCCGAACGTAAATGTTCCCCTGTTCCCTGTTGTTATCTTGAGCCTCTGCCGTGTTTGTTTACACGTGTGCTGGTGCAGTGTTGCTTCCTGCTTTAGTCTGACTCACGCCCAGCGGCAGCTATCCCACTTGATAGAGTGAGGACGTATGAGCACCGCCCCCTGCTATAACCATAGAGTATATAAAAGGATAGAGACTGAACTGGCGCGAAGCTCCGCCCCCCCAACTATTCATGTCAGTGGAAGTTGCTCAGTGGCGTTTTGAAGCACCCGGAAGACTGCCGGAAGTACCGTCTCAGAACGTCTACTTCCGCATTTGACCACCAAATTTTTGTGGTCAAATGCGGAAGTGCAACCGAGTGCTCAATGTTAAAGCCCAGCTGCACGGGGTTTCCCGGTCATGAATCCACGGGTCCGCCTGTAGTCCCTCCTCCTACCACTAGGGCCCAGAGCTTCAACGTTGAATAGCCTCACTGGCCCCTTGGCTATAACTCTAGGCTGGAAGGCGAGAAGCGGCCGGACCGATTCAACAGCGGTAGATTCGTTATTCACTACATTAAGCCAGCGGGTAAAATAAAATATAAAACAAAATAAAAATATAAAATAGAATTAATAAATGATAAAAGCTACTTTCGAATGGTAATTTTAGCATTCAACAACAGCCCTAGTGTGTGTGTGTGTGTGTGTGTGTGTGTGTGTGTGTGTGTGTGTGTGTGTGTGTGAGAGAGACCTGGAGTTGATAGGGGAGGTTGGTGGGGAGGTCGGAGCCGGAGTATCTGTCTCGTCTTCCTCATCTTCACCCCATTCCTCCTCCCTCAGAGGAGTGATGTTGTTGCCTAGCCACACTGAGTGAATGGACACCTGCAGATGAGACACAGCATTTAGCCTTTAGATACCTATAGATACCTTATGGACACCTGCAGATGAGACACAGCATTTAGCCTTTAGATACCTATAGATACCTTATGGACACCTGCAGATGAGACACAGCATTTAGCCTTTAGATACCTATAGATACCTTATGGACACCTGCAGATGAGACACAGCATTTAGCCTTTAGATACCTATAGATACCTTATGGACACCTGCAGATGAGACACAGCATTTAGCCTTTAGATACCTATAGATACCTTATGGACACCTGCAGATGAGACACAGCATTTAGCCTTTAGATACCTATAGATACCTTATGGACACCTGCAGGTGAGACACAGCATTTAGCCTTCTCCACTTCAAAGTCTAATTGCCAGCATAATAACGCATAGCCTTCCTCTATCCTCCTTTAACCTACAATTTCCACTTCATTTTGATCAAGGATTGTGTAAATAAAGATAGGACATTTCCACGCCATAGCATAACAGTTGCCGGAATAACTTTTGTCCGTTTTTATATCGCTGTTTAGTTGTAGCTAGAGTTCTCAATCTCTGCCCGAACCCGGCCCGGCCCGACATTTTCGGGTAGGGCCCAAAATGCACGATAATTAGTCGGGCCGGGCCGAGCCTCGGGCTCTGTGATTTTCCGTGATTTTTTTTTTTTTTTTTAATAATTTTATTATAACAACAATAACAATTCTGTTGTTTGTGTAATGTATTTATTTAATATGAAGAGGGCTGAGCTGGTGAATGTTGGCGATTAACTTTTACAGTTTAGGCTATTATACTATAGTGACTGAAGGAGGAGGAGGCGATGAACAGCAGCAGCGCACCAAAGTGACAGAATAGAACGGTGGTTGTTGAACTTGCTACCGCTGGCTGGCCTCTGGTTTGCCAACCAAATGAGCTGCTTACTGCTCAGCATCAACTATATAACTTAAGTTAACTTGCCATATGCTTAAATGTTTTATAAGACCATCGATTCATCCGCAATAGCTCGTTTTGGAAACGTCGGGGCTTAACGACGGTCTCGTTGAACCCAGCTGGGTGAATAAGCTAAATTAGGCTACCTAATCAACGTCACCACGGTAAATGCTCCATATAACTATGAAAGCGCCTGCATACACGTAATATAGTTACATGATGACCAAACAATGTTACAGTCACACTGTAGGCTACAGCTATTTGGTTTACAAATCGTATCGCAGCGCGCTGTTACGCTATTTAATTTCCCCATCGTAGCGCAGCGCGCCTCGTTGTGTGCCCACTGCCCAAAATAAAAGATCTGCAAGCTGTCGACAGACTCGACACGCCATCGAGTGGCATGTTGATGGTTTGTATGTCTGTTCTTTTGGTTAGGCAACGCACATTACGCGTGGTATGTGGGTTTGAGAGGCAATGATTAATGTAAACTATACAGTAACCTACAGTAGTAGATTATAGCCAAGTTGACAATTGTCATAATATTGTATAGCTCTGTTCGGGACTGTTGCACAACGGTGAATGATGAAAAAGTTGCACTTTGTTAACGGGACAGTAGCCTATTGGACATAATTAACTGCGTCACTTCAGAGGATCGCTGCTACTTTGATTCAGAAGATGTTTACTCACCCCTGGAAATTGCTGGAAACCATTAGAATGTTGGAAATGGAACATTATCAGCCAATTAACGTGAGTTACATAAATCCTTTATTTCGGCGACTAGACTATTAGTGCTCTGACACGGTCGTCTCAATAATCCACGGCGCCACGGCCATATAGTGGCATTTTTCTTTTTTTCTCTTTTTTTTCACTCTGGCTTTTTCGGGTTTTCGGGCCTGACATTATGGTAATTGTTAGGGTCGGGCCGGGCCTCGGGCCGACCCAGTTAGGGTAGGGTAGGGCCGGGCCTTAATTTTCAGGCCCGATGAGAACTCTAGTTGTAGCCCCTCCCCCTCCATGTCTCACCTGTCCCAGTTTGTAGTCCATGTTGCCCATCTCTATAGCTGTATGTATAGTTGTAGCCCCTCCCCCTCCATGTCTCACCTGTCCCAGTTTGTAGTCCATGTTGCCCATCTCTATAGCTGTATGTATAGTTGTAGCCCCTCCCCCTATGTCTCACCTGTCCCAGTTTGTAGTCCATGTTGCCCATCTCTATAGCTGTATGTATAGTTGTAGCCCCTCCCCCTATGTCTCACCTGTCCCAGTTTGTAGTCCATGTTGCCCATCTCTATAGCTGTATGTATAGTTGTAGCCCCTCCCCCTATGTCTCACCTGTCCCAGTTTGTAGTCCATGTTGCCCATCTCTCTCTCCGTGTTGATCTGCAGCAGCAGCTTCTCATGACTTATCAGAGTGCCCGCTGAAATAGAAACACACACGGTATATTAACCACTTGTTTATTATTTGTTTTATTAAATCTTTTGTAACACATTTTTATTCACCCGGTGCCAATGTAATCATGGGCGCTATACTCTCCCTCTGCCAACCTGGGGAGTGCCCCGAACTGAGCTCATGCTTCCTTCAATGCAGGAGCTTCTTATCACCTGACGGGGCGGGGGGGGGGGGGGATGGTATGACATAGTAGTGCGTGGAAGGAACACATTATTCCAACTAGTTCCTTTCCCCATCCATCAGGCGCCCCGGCTGACCAGAGAGAGGCAGTATAGAGACCGGGATAACTGCTCCCAGGCGTGGTAGGTGGTGTGCGTGTGTGTGTGTATACCAGGAGAGGCTGCAGACAGCGAGGGGACGGGGTCCCAGGCGTGGTAGGTGTGTGTGTGCATGCGCGCGCGTGCGTGCGTGCGTGTGTGTGCGTGCGTACCAGGGGAGGCTGCAGACAGTGAGGGCACGGGGTCCCAGGCGTGGTAGGTGTGCGTGTGCGTGTGCATGTGTGCGCGTGCGTGCGTGCGTGTGTGCGTGCGTGCGTACCAGGGGAGGCTGCAGACAGTGAGGGCACGGGGTCCCTGGCGTGGTAGGTGTGCGTGTGCATGCGCGCGCGTGCGTGTGTGTGTGTGTGTGCGTACCAGGGGAGGCTGCAGACAGTGAGGGCACGGGGTCCCAGGCGTGGTAGGGGTGGTGTGTGTGAACGTTGTCTCTCTTGGACACCAGGGCCTGGATCTCCCTCTCCACCTCCCCTCTGATCACTGTCAGCTTCCTGCCAAACCTGGGCGTTATGGAGAAGAAAACACTGTCAGCTTCCTGCCAAACCTGGGCGTTATGGAGAAGAAAACACTGTCAGCTTCCTGCCAACCCTGGGCGTTATGGAGAAGAAAACACTGTCAGCTTCCTGCCAAACCTGGACATTATTGTGAAGAAAACAGGGAGACGTCTCATTATGGGGCAGAAAACAGGGAGACGTCTCATTATGGGCAGGAAAACAGGGAGACGTTTCATTATGGGCAGGAAAACAGGGAGACGTCTCATTATGGGCAGGAAAACAGGGAGACGTGTCATTATGGGCAGAAAACAGGGAGACGTGTCATTATGGGCAGAAAACAGGGAGACGTCTCATTATGGGGCAGAAAACAGGGAGACGTCTCATTATGGGCAGAAAACAGGGAGACGTCTCATTATGGGCAGGAAAACAGAGAGACGTGTCATTATGGGCAGAAAACAGGGAGACGTGTCATTATGGGCAGAAAACAGGGAGACGTCTCATTATGGGCAGGAAAACAGGGAGACGTGTCATTATGGGCAGAAAACAGGGAGACGTCTCATTATGGGCAGGAAAACAGGGAGACGTCTCATTATGGGCAGAAAACAGGGAGATGTCTCATTATGGGCAGAAAACAGGGAGACGTCTCATTATGGGCAGAAAACAGGGAGACGTCTCATTATGGGAAGAAAACAGGGAGACGTCTCATTATGGGCAGAAAACAGGGAGACGTCTCATTATGGGCAGAAAACAGGGAGACGTCTCATTATGGGCAGAAAACAGGGAGACGTCTCATAAAACAGGGACATTATGGACTGCCGTCTCGTTAAGAAAATAACTGCGGTTACGTTGAAACAAGAACCCCCCCCCCCCCCGCCCCACATATAAAATAAAAAAAGCAAATTCACGCAAAACTGCCCAAAAATCACTTTCACCTAGAAAATCCATTCACATTTTTTATAATTCAGCTGACTGTGGAGACACATGCTGGAACTTTTTACTTTGAAATGTTTTATAGTTTCTGAGTTATTTAATTGAAACGCCAAATGCATTCTCAATGGCGAAAACACAAACTTTGGCACCACTTGTTAAAAAAAGAATTATTATTATTATTTTTTCAAAGACGTCCACAGACGTCTTGGGCTCTGCCCGTGCGGTAATACCAAAGACGTCCACAGACGTCTTGGGCACAAAACGTCTTAAAGGTTTGACCCCATCTCATCGCTGCTAGCAGCTATATTGTTTTTCTTCTTGTTGAAGTTAGAGGCCAAGAACAGCGTCCATTTTGACAGGAGTGATGGTCAGGGGAGCAGCATTCCTGGGATTGAAGAATGGATATAGTCTCTCAGTGAAGGAGCAGCCAGTGAAAGAGTAGAGGTGGACCTCGGTCTCCACATCATAGAATGAGACCAGACCCTCCTCATAATCCACAAACACTCCCACTTTCTGGAGCTTCTCTCTTACAGGGAGGAGGACAGGAGGGTCAGCATTAGCCTGGTACTCTCTATTCCTCAACACTATAGTCCAGCAATCATTTCTGTTGGGGCATCGTTGTGTTAAAAATGTCCTCCTGTCGGTGGACTCGCTGACCACTCCTATTTCCCAGTAATTCGTCCCTCCAACCTGAACCTCATAGTAAAACCTTCCTGAGGAGAAGCTTTGTTTGCCTAAGACACAGGCACCATAAGAGAAATAAGAGAATCTCTCTTTGTTCTCTGGGAGATTCTTCCGTATGTTTCCACGACTCACTTGCTTTCCATCGTCAGACAGGATGAGTATGGGATGTGCTGTATCAGGGTCCAGGGTCACATTCACTGCATATCTCTTGATCATCCTCAGCTCAACATCACCCATCCTCTGCATCTCCTGACTGAGTGTCTTCTCCAGCTGAGACACAGCTGTCCTCACAGCCTCCACACATGAAGACTGATGGACATTGACCTTCGTCCATTCCTTGGTGGGTGGCGGGGTGTTGATGGATGTGACGTTCTGGAGGAGGTGGAGGTGGTCTTCAGAGTGTGAGCGCTGCTTCAGCTCAGAGCTTCTCTTCTCCAACTGAGTGATTTCCTGTTTCAGATCTTTGACGAAGCCTTCAGCCTGTTTCTCTGTTGTTTTCAGCTTCTCTTCAATCACACCAATGAGCTCAGCCTGGCTTCTTTCAATACAGCTGATCAGAGCAGTGAAGACCTGCACACTGCCTGCTATCACTGTGTCTGCATATTTCATGCTGAGCGCTACTGAGTGTTTGACCTCCTGAATCTTCACTTGTCTCTCCTGGATCATCGTCTGGATTTCAGCCTCCGTCTTTCTGTCGTATTCTTCTTTCCACTCATGATACCTGAACGGACGACCCATTTCAGAAACAAAACTATAGATATATAGTATACGTTTGGTCTCTTATAAGTTTCTTAACTAGTGGCCATGGGGTGGCTTCAACCAGTGATGTCTTTCTTATACGGTCCAGGAATGTTTAGAATGTGATCACAGAAGAATATTAAGTTGTAAGGGTTTATCTTTCTATGTGTGATCTAATGGTCTGTGTCTACCTCTCTTCTCTTTGACTAATGCACTACACACTCTGTGTAATCATCTTTTAAGTCAAGCTGACTGAAATCTGACCTCATCAAACATGGTGTCAGTCTTGACCAAATCTGGAGTTCCACACGGCTCCAAAATGACCTTCACAGTAACATTGGGTAACCATGGCAACTTGATATAAAAAAAATGGATGCTGCAAGACGCCTTTATAGGAAATCTATATATATCCTTCTATGATGACGCAGGTGTCTGATTGGCTTTGGCTGTTCTTGGCTGTTCTCCTATGGCCAGCCTCCCGGGTTTGTGTGAACACAGATTTATTTGCTTGTGATTGGCTGATCACCCCATAGCGATGATTTGATTGGCTAAGAAAAGTACATATTGAAGATAAGTGAGGACGAAAATTGTGATTGGCCGGAATGAGATGATGTATGATGATAAGAGTGCCCCTCACTTCACACGGGTGTGATGTTTTTAATAGTATATAGTCATAGCGACATTTACTGCCAAGGACATTACATCTTTTACAGGTTTTTCCCAATGGCTTTCCCTGCCGAAGACGCCTTTTCACCCACAGGAACGCACCCAGGGTGCCGGCCCGGTTCCGGCGAGTTGTAGTTTCCCAACCACCAGTGAGTCGGTTATCACCACGGTGAGTCTGTAATCACCGTGGCTCAGTGATGTCATGTTGTAGTTTTCCAACCACCACGGTGAGTCTGTAATCACCGTGGCTCAGTGATGTCATGTTGTAGTTTCCAACCACCACGGTGAGTCTGTAATCACCGTGGCTCAGTGATGTCATGTTGTAGTTCCAACCACCACGGTGAGTCTGTAATCACCGTGGCTCAGTGATGTCATGTTGTAGTTTCCAACCACCACGGTGAGTCTGTAATCACCGTGGCTCAGTGATGTCATGTTGTAGTTTCCAACCACCACGGTGAGTCTGTTATCACCGTGGCTCAGTGATGTCATGTTGTAGTTCCAACCACCACGGTGAGTCTGTTATCACCGTGGCTCAGTGATGTCATGTTGTAGTTCCAACCACCACGGTGAGTCTGTTATCACCGTGGCTCAGTGATGTCATGTTGTAGTTCCAACCACCGCGGTGAGTCTGTTATCACCGTGGCTCAGTGATGTCATGTTGTAGTTCCAACCACCGTGGTGAGTCTGTTATCACCGTGGCTCAGTGACGTCATGTTGTAGTTTCAACCACCACGGTGAGTCTGTTATCACCGTGGCTCAGTGATGTCATGTTGTAGTTCCAACCACCGCGGTGAGTCTGTTATCACCGTGGCTCAGTGATGTCATGTTGTAGTTCCAACCACCACGGTGTGTCGGTTCTCACCTAAACACTGCAGTATGCCGCGGGCCTTTAATCACTAAACGCTCACACATTGCCAGCTTGTCCATCGGCAATAATTTGCAACTTCTGTAAGACACTGCAGCGAGACGTGACGAACTAGGGCATCAAATTACGAAGAGAACATATATATAACCCATTTTGACCCGAGATCAGATTCTAAAAATGTCTTCTACCTACTGACAGTTTTCTGAAAAAGCTATGTTTCTATGTCAGTGGTTCTTCGATTGTTCAAAAAAAGCAGACCTACAAGCTCATAGCGCGCCACTCGGTGGCGCGCTATGAGCTTGTAGATCTGCTATTTTTCAATAGCTAAAGCACAACATAATGCTAACACCAAAAGGGGTTCCCGCCCAGAATGGGATAAAGTAGAGATGCACGATATAATAGTAGCGTATCGGAGTCGGCCATATCGGTATCGGATCGGTCTGAAAATAACCCTCATTATTTTCACCGATATTGATGATGCAATAATAACTTGGTTGATTGGGTTTATTTCTATAGATGATTGGATTGTAAAAGTGGTTCTCCCCCCCCAAAAAAAAATAAAAAATAAAGAAAAGAGTGTTTGTGTAAACACAAACATTTCGTAACGAGAGGATGTATGATGATGTACGGTGATAAGAGCGCCCCTCACTTCACACCGGTGTGATTTTTCTATATACTTTTTTTCCTGTATTGCTTTAATGGCTTTAACCCATTTTGGGCGGGAACCCCTTTTGGTGTTTTAAACATTATGTTATAATTTAGCTATTGAAAAATAGCAGATCTACAAGCTCAGGGTGGCGCGCTACGAGCTTGTAGGTCTGCTATTTTTGAAAAATCGTGAAAACATTTATTTCAGAAAACTGGAGGATTTAGAAGAATCGAGGTCAGGCCTAATGGGTTAAAGCAGAGGTGCCCACCCTTTTTTGACTTGAGAGCTACTTTCAAAATGACCAGCTCAACAAGATCTACCCCCCTGAAAATAGTTTAAAATAATACCTGAGGGTGCTTTAGAATAGCGGCGCTGGCATTACATATAAGACAAATGCACTTGGGAATGGGAAATAGAGCGGGAGAAATGGAATATGTGGGGTTTTGTTGTATTTAATTTATAACGCTACAGATGTTTGTGCACAGCAACACTGAAAACAAAATGTTGCATCGTGGATTCGAGCTGACATGGCGCTTTTTGATGTCAATCAATCAAAGGCACCTTTAATTGAAGTCTCAGATGCCAAGAATTGTCTTTTATATATTTAATTTGAATATTCTTTAGGGGCATGTCATGTGATCTACCTGCACAGCCTTTGTGATCTACTGGTAGATCGCAATCTACCTTTTGGGCACCGCTGTTGTACATCTTCCAAACATCTGGAAGCTGCACGTACACTAAAATGGGGTTTGTTACCCGATATGCGTGCGTGCGTGTGTGCGTGCGTGTGACCGTGTGTGTGTGCGCGTGCCAGCCCACCGTGTATCCAGGGCCTTGAGGCTATGTGTGTGTGCGTGTGACCGTGTGTGCGTGCGTGTGTGCGTGTGCCAGCCCACCGTGTATCCAGGGCCTTGAGGCTCTGTGTGTGTGCGTGTGACCGTGTGTGTGTGCGCGTGCCAGCCCACTGTGTATCCAGGGCCTTGAGGCTCTGTGTGTGTGCGTGTGACCGTGTGTGCGTGCGTGTGCGCGTGCCAGCCCACTGTGTATCCAGGGCCTTGAGGCTCTGTGTGTGTGCGTGTGACCGTGTGTGCGTGCGTGTGTGTGTGTGCCAGCCCACCGTGTATCCAGGGCCTTGAGGCTCTGTGTGTGTGCGTGTGACCGTGTGTGTGTGCGTGCGCCAGCCCACCGTGTATCCAGGGCCTTGAGACTCTGTGTGTGTGCGTGTGACCGTGTGTGCGTGTGTGTGCCAGCCCACCGTGTATCCAGGGCCTTGAGGCTCTGTGTGTGTGCGTGTGACCGTGTGTGCGTGTGTGTGTGCGTGTGCCAGCCCACCGTGTATCCAGGGCCTTGAGGCTCTTGTTGCGCGGCTGCTGTTCCAGACAGCTGACCGCAGGGTTCCCAGCCGTGGGCAGGGTCATGGCACTCAGCACCAGGCTGGTGATGGCCTGCACCGCCAACACGTTCAACTGGGTGTGCTCCAAGTCCTCCTGCATCATGGGGATAACACACAAGCATTGAGCAGAGGGAAAAAGGTTAACCCATTTTGGGTCGGGAACCCCTTTTGGTGTTAGCATTATGTTATGCTTTAGCTATTGAAAAATAGCAGATCTACAAGCTCATAGCGCGCCACCGAGTGGCGCGCTACGAGCTTGTAGGTCTGCTATTTTTGAAAAATCGAAGAACGACTGACATAGAAACTGTCAGGATGTAGAAGACATTTTTAGAATCTGATCTCAGGTCAAAATGGGTTAACCCCCAAGGACTGGAACGCATGTGTTGTTACCTTAGCTTTAAAGCACATTGACCGTCATTTTAAACTCTAGCTGTTGAATGTGGCGCAAATCGTTGAATATATATTCTTTCAGAGCCAACGTTTTTAACTCGAATTAACATATTTTCAGATGGAGGTCGGCGGCCAATTGCATATAATTCTGGGGCTCCTTGACATAAAAAAGGTTGAGCACCACTGACACAGAAACATGGGGTTTTCAGAAAACTGTTAGGATTTAGGAGACATTTTTTTTAGAATCGTCCTCGGGTCTAAATGGGTTAAAGCCAGGCGGTTCTTGGGCGCCCCTTTTACCCAAATTCTGGACCCTGTGACACGACTGTTGAACCGGAAGTATTAGCCGGCGGTGTTTCCGTAGGTCGATCTAGCATGAAACTAGCATGGATGATAAGCTAATCTAATCTTTTATTGACCTCCTATCGTGCCTCACCTCATATCACCTCATCTGCGCCTCCATTCGGAGATAAACGCCGCTAAAGATCGCGGCCATTACGGGACTCTATGGAGCGCGTCTCGTCGGTTATTTTTGAGCGCTCCAAGATGGCGGCGATGGACGCGGAAAATATTACAACGGTCATTGATTGTGTATCGTTTTCTTTTTCCGTGAACGCACAGCTACATAGAATCCGCGCGCACACACAACCACACCACACACCACACACACACACACCCCTACCTCCTGCTGTACCTCCTCCTCCTGGTCGATGGCGAGGGGCTGGGTAACCAGCACCCCCAGCAGAGTGGCCCAGGTCTCCTCGAATTGAGTCCTACTGCTCCATCCTGGACAGAACAGAACACACAGCACAGGAACACTTCAACCCCACCGTCTTATATAAGGTCCTACACTGGACATAGATTCTCATTTTGAGCAGAAAAGGGACAAATAAGCGTGTGCACGGCAGCGTGCATGAACGTCGGACTTAAAAATATATTTTTTAATCAAATCTCGTAATCTTGTGATTAGTAGGGTACAGTAGCTAATCACAAGATTATCTTGTTTCGGCATAGATTGTGTTAAACGGGTTGAGAATCACCGCTAGTCCCGTACAAATCTTCTCTTATTATATGAGGGGTCCCTGGCATATCTTATTATATGAGGGGTCCCTGGCATATCTTATTATATGAGGGGTCCCTGGCATATCTTATTATATGAGGGGTCCCTGGCATATCTTATTATATGAGGGGTCCCTGGCATATCTTATTATATGAGGGGTCCCTGGCATATCTTATTATATGAGGGGTCCCTGGCATATCTTATTATATGAGGGGTCCCTGGCATATCTTATTATATGAGGGGTGCCTGGCATATCTTATTATATGAGGGGTCCCTGGCATATCTTATTATATGAGGGGTGCCTGGCATATCTTATTATATGAGGGGTGCCTGGCATATCTTATTATATGAGGGGTCCCTGGCATATCTTTTCAAATGGGGGTCCGCGGGCTAATTAGTGTCAACTTGGGGGTCCTTGACATGAAACAGTTTGAGAAGCACTGCCCTAGATCACTGGTTTCCAAACACTGGGCCGGGACCCATTTGTGGGTCGCGGACACATTTTATGGGAATGTTATTTTCCAAAAACATTCCCAAAGAAAGCAACATTGTTCATGAATTAAAAACTTAATTCAATGTTTTTTTTTCATGGGAAATAATAAAATAAAAATGGAAGAAATTCCATAAATTAGAAAACAAATGTTTAAGAAGTGAAAATAGCCGATCTACAAGCTCACAACGCGGTGCAAAGCGACGCGTCAGAGGTATTGCATGTGGTGACTGACCATGCATTTAGTAATGTAGGATTTGTTGATTTTTTTTGAATTTTCTTTCCACTTTAGTTGAGAAACCGTGAACTGAATGACCTGGTGACTATGATGACCATCCATGAGTTAGAATCTCAAGAAGGGGAAGTGCATCTGGTTGAGTCATTATTATTGGTTGAGAAACAGTGGGATGAATACACATGGGATGCATAGCAAGTGATACAAAAGCACTAATGTTAGTCCATATCCCCACCCAACACAGAATGGTTGTTACGGGTCCATTTGGTTTAATTGTACACTCTCAAAAGAGTTACATTATTGTTAAACATCTGCATTACTTAATTTACAAGAAGTCTGCACAATAAGGGAATGTAGAATAAATTGTTATTTTGATCAACGTTTGCCTGTTATCACTCCTAATGGTACCAACATCAATACAGCATGGAAGTGTGGACACAATCACATCCAATGATAACAACACATTCAAAGGTCTGAGACGCTGAGTCTCATCAAATGGTGGTCCGTGGCTCAAATGCAGAATAAATAATGGATTCTAGATCATTGGCCTTAATGCACTAGAAACCAATAAACGTGTGTGTGTGTGTGTGTGTGTGTGTGTGCGCGTCCGCATGTGTGTGCGCGCGTGCGTGCGTGCGTGCTTGTACCCAGTGTGTTGATGCGGTAGAGGAACTCTCTGAAAACGTCTTTTTCCTGCAGGAAGTCGACAGGAATCTCAGGCAGCGTTGTACCAAAGTCTCCTCCTGGCCGAGGGGACCAGCCCAGCTTCCAGACCTACAGCGTGTGCACGCACACGCGCACACAGCCAGCCACAGAACCACACACACACACACACACACACACACACACACACACACACACACACACACACACACACACACACACACACACACACACACACACACACACACACACACACACACACACACACACACACACACACACACACACACACACACACACACACACACACACACACACACACACACACACACACACACACACACACACACACACACACACACACACACATTTAACACTTTGTGTGCCCACGCAAAAGTGGGTGAAAATCACTTTCACCTAGAAAATCCATTAATTTATTTTTATTCAGCTGACTGTGGAGACACATGCTGGAACTTTTTACTTTGAAATGTTTTATAGTTTCTGAGTTATTTAACTTAAACGCCCAATGCATTTTCAATGGCAATAGCACAAACTTTGGCACCACGTATAAAAAAAAAAAAAAAAAAAAAACTTTAGAATTTTTTTCAAAGACGTCCACAGACGTCTTGGGCACTGCACGTGCGGTAATACCAAAGACGTCCACAGACAGACAGTCTTGGACACTGGATGTGTTAACTGTATATGAAAGGCTGTATGAATACCTACAGAGATCCTGTAGGATCTGCTATATTCACTAAGTTGGGTCCCGGGGGGAATGTATCATTTCTCTTTTGGGTCACAGGGCTAAAAACGTTTGGGAACCAGTCTTATACTGACCAGCGGAGGTACTCGTGTGTAGCTGTTGACCAGAGGCAGTCGGGACAGACTGATGACGACGTTGCGTAAGGTGGGCGTGAGGAAGGCGGGGATGGCACGGTTCCTGTGGTGACCCAGCATCAGCACGCTCTGCATGGCCTCCACCAGCTCCGCCATGGTCTCACACGCACGCTGCGCGCACGCGTCTGCAACGTAGCACACGCGCACACACACACGCACACACACACGCACACACACAGTTAACTCAAAAACATTGCAAACGTGAACTGCATTCGATGCATCAGCACTGCATCATACAAAAAACTGTACTGTACTCCTCTGTGTGTGTGTGTGTGTGTGTGTGTGTTTGTCTGTGTGTGTGTCTGTGCGTGTGTGCGTGTGCGTGTGCTCTACTGGCTACGATAGTCTATACATCAGCGGTTCTCAAACATGCCATTCCATTTATATTGTTAACATTTTTCCGTTTTCAAAAGCTTTCACAATTGTTCCAGATTGTTCAAAAATAGCCAAAGTATTAGAATAGGGTTACAGGCTACAGCGGCTAGACACAATTTGCTGGGGGGGACTTCCTGGAACCCTCTCGAAGACGCCTGGTCTACAACCACGATACATTAGTGTGGAGTTACGTTCTTCTGTAGAATAACCCATTTAGGCCCATGACGTCGACATTTTAAAAATGTCTTCTAAATCATGACAATTTTCTATATCAGTGGTAATCAATATTTCATGTCAAGGACCCCAAAAATTATATGTATTTGGCGGCCGACCCCCATCTGAAAATATGTTGTTCTAGGCACTCGGTGCCGCGCTATGAGCTTGTATATCTGCTATTTTTTCAATAGCCAAAGTATAACAATGCAAAACCAAAAGGGGTTCCCGCCCTGAATGGGATAAATATCTTTTCTTTTGTGTGAGTGTTTTATAAGTGCTTACTGTCAGCGTGTGGCGAGTCCACCTGGTCCTCCTCAGACTCTCTCTCCAGCTCCGTCTTCTTCTTCTTGCTCTCGGGATGCAGCAGCTGGTCCCCAGGACTAACGGCCACTGCAGGGCACACGGACACAGACACCGACAAGAGGGTTGACGTTAACACTTATTATACGTCACTTACATCAGGGGTTCTCAACGTCTTTGGCCGGGGACCCCCGGAAATGCTTTGGCAATGTCTCGGGACCCCCGCCCCGCCCCCTCCCGACCCCCAATATAAATTGACTGCTACAATAACCTTAAACCATTTTGGGCGGGAACCCCTTTTGGTGTTTTAAGCATTGTTATAATTTAGCTATTGAAAAATAGCAGATCTACAAGCTCATAGCGCGCCACCGAGTGGCGCGCTACGAGCTTGTAGGTCTGCTATTTTTGAAAAATCGTGAAAATAAAATTTTAAAAAAAATCTTTTTTCTTTTTTTTGAAAATAATTTGGGGACCCCCTAAAATAATTTGGCGACCCCCCGAGGGGTCGCGACCCACAGGTTGAGAACCCATGACTTACATGATGTGATGTGTCAAACTAGGGGGTTTTTCATGGTTCTGAACGCATTCCAAGCTTTGGTTTTGCACGGAAAACACTCCTTGGGCTAAATGTGGCCATATCCACATATCCCAAATGTGCTGACCTCATCACATTTGTGATGACGCCTATGGCCGTTTTTAGCCCAAGGAGTGTTTTTCGTGCAAAACGAATGCTTGCAATGGATTCAGAATCACGAAAACTCCTTAGTTTGACACGTCACATGCTACTAAAAGCATAATGAAATTTAGAACACTTATGCCTTATATTGGCTGTTAATGGTACCCCAATTTAGGGTGGTTGAATAGAAACCAATGTGGGATGTGTTAGTAGACACCTTTACAAACGCATGGATGAATACATTTCTTGGCAAGAAATGTATTCCCAGATTTGACATTATTCTGACATTATTCTGACTATATAAATGGCAGCCGCCTCCCTCATTACCTGCGGTGATGATGAGGCGCAGGCTGTGGACCAGGGAGCAGGTGTGTGTGGTGTAGGCGGGCGTGGACAGCCTGTTCCACACACAGGGCTGCTGCAGGGACAGACACAGGCAGGACAGAGACCACTGGATGTCCACACTGAGGGGCAGGGAGTCCTGGAGGAGACGCCACGCCACCACCTGGTGAGTGAGTGGACAGGACAAGCACACGGGACAAAAAGAGGGACAGATGGTCAATGGGCTATATGCACACACGCCGCCATGTTGGAAAGAACTCGGGCCCCTTCCCTATTTCCTTCACCAGGTGTTACCGCTGATACTAATGAAGGCTCTGTTCCATTCTGGTCAAACGGAGTCAGGGTGCTGCTTATTGTGCATGTTGGCTCACTGGAAACACTCTGCTACACCAGTGGGTCTCAAAGTGTCCTTGAGTGGGTTCCAAATGGCCTCGCACATTCGTACACTCTCAGAGTTATGGGGGTCCTTGAAAATAAAAATAAAGTTTGAGAACCACTGCACACAAAATGGAACAGAGCCTTAATTAGTATCATCGGTAACACCTGTGAAGGAAGTAGGGAAGGGGCCAGGAAGTAAGAAGAGTTATTCTGTGTGTATATTAGTCAATTTGAAGCTATGGCAAAAAAACAACAGATCAATTTGATTTCATTCCAGCGTTTCATGTTTTCATTGAATAGCAGTGAATGCCTTGGTTGTGGTACCGTACCTCTGTGGCAGTGAATTAATGCCTTGGTTGTGGTACCGTACCTCTGTGTGGCAGTGAATAAATGCCCTGGTTGTGGTGGTACCGTACCTCTGTGTGGCAGTGAATAAATGCCCTGGTTGTGGTGGTACCGTACCTCTGTGTGGCAGTGAATAAATGCCCTGGTTGTGGTGGTACCGTACCTCTGTGTGGCAGTGAATAAATGCCCTGGTTGTGGTGGTACCGTACCTCTGTGTGGCAGTGAATAAATGCCCTGGTTGTGGTGGTACCGTACCTCTGTGTGGCAGTGAATAAATGCCCTGGTTGTGGTAGTACCGTACCTCTGTGGCAGTGCAGGTGAAGGCAGTGATGAGGTGTTCCTTATCAGGCGGGATGTGTAGAGAGGAGGGCAGTTGGCCGACATTCAGCAGATACTGAGACAGAGCTCTGCACAACGACAGTACCCTGTGGAAGAAACCGGCCTCCCCTGGAACACACAAACGCACGCACACACAATGTTAAGGAGGCCATAGTGGAGAAGAGATCCAGTAAAACTAAGAAAATAGCTGCGACGCGTTGTGAGCACTGCAATCCGGGCTGTTAACACATTGAGTGCCACCTGGTGGACAAAATGGGTAGCGAGCCACGTGATCAGGGGCATTTTTGTACTATGAAGTCGTTCTGTTTGTCGCCATCTTGGATGCTGACAGTAACAGCATCAATGCTAGTGAGCTAAAGTGAGGTAAATCTTTGCTCTAGAAAACGACAATGTTCCCATCGCGATCACCGGATAATCAGAAATGACCTCCGAACAACACCGATCTGTTCAAAACTACGGACAGCGGCCTAGGTTCAGAGAAAAGAGCGTACAAAGGCCACGGCTAAAACAGAAGCTAATGACTATGGAGCAACAGAAACAGTGCGGGCAGGGCCCTAGCAGCCGTGTCTAGGCACCGGCGCAATTCCACAAATGACACACAGCGAGGCTTCGTTATAGCGATATCAAAGACAACTTAAGACGAGTATACCTGTGATTATAGCACCAAATGTGTTAATAAATTCTACATTCAACCATTTTAATTTACCCCCATATGTCCACCTCCCCTTACCGTAGACTTCAGCCAGTTTGTCCCAGTAGGGCTCAGCGGGCTGGGCCACGGGGGGCAGAAAGGACCGGTGTGGGACCGGGAGGGATTCCGTGACGGCCGCCAGCTGATCCAAGGTCACCTGCAAGGCCGTCTCTAGCAGCAACGAGCCCTGGCCTCGCGCCAACCGCTGCACCCCCATGCCGAGACACGGACACAGCAGGCCCAGGTTGAACTCCTGCAGGGACAATAATGGGATTTAAAAGACATGTGCTTAGCTTTAAAAGTAGAGGAGAAACATGCATGGCAACCAGACGTGCGAGGGGATCATGTTCTGTACATAAATTAACCCATTTACGTAGGCCGATTAAAAAAAAAATCCCCTGGAGTGTCCCCTTGAGTGACGTCATTTAATTCATAAAAGAGTGTGTGTGTGTGTGTGTGTGTGCGCGCGCATTACCTTGCAGCTCATGATGCTTGAGAGGTCTGAGGCGTGTAGTTTGGTCAGGAGTTCTGTTGTCTCCAACAGAGCACTGTCTCCACTCAGACAGCTCTGAGACTTCACCAGAGCTATGTACCATTCCTGGAGACAATAATATGAACATGAATGCCTACAGACTCAAGAGTACGGCCCCGTTGGCTTCATTCTCAAAGCCCTAACCTCAAGTTCACATGTTCACAAAACAATGCTAACTCCAAGTGCTCCAAGTGACATTTTGCACCTAATCCCATGTACAAAATAGCTAGCTATTGTGCGATGCGTTTTGTTTTTGCATAACTAATGTTCATAAATAAATATCGTGCACAGCATACATCTGCTGCTATGCTTGCGCACCTTTTATATCTTATCCATGCAAATATGTAGATTTATTTTTTCTTTCTTTCTTGTTTTCTTTCTTGATGCACAATAACTCATTTCACCCACTTCGTTACTTCTGTAAATCTGTGATGTGACAATAAAGCCGATTCTGATGATTAACCCAAAGCCCAACCTTTAAAGTCCTGGTATAAGCATACATTTGTGGCCAAATTTGACTGACGGACTGCCATTGGATTTTTTTGTCATATGAAAGCAGGGAATCATAGCCTCAAATTGACATATTGGTTGTTCAGTTTGACCCACCAGTTTTGGAGATATGTCTTAAAGTAATGTCTTGCAGAGAAACAGCGAGTTGAGAAAACAGGCTTGAAAGGTTCACGTCTGTGGTCTCTAACATTACACTTAGCTACATGTTTATTTCATATTTATGTAACCCTACATTTACATGTCGATTTCCGCTCTGACACTTATTTCAGACATGCTCTATACTAGTATGTGAAGAGTCTGCCTGTGCTATTAACTCTCTCCCCCCTCACACTGCATGTCTCTCTCCCCCCTCACACTGCATGTCTCTCTCTCCCCTCACACTGCATGTCTCTCTCTCTCCCCTCACACTGCATGTCTCTCTCTCCCCTCACACTGCATGTCTCTCTCTCTCCCCTCACACTGCATGTCTCTCTCTCTCCCCTCACACTGCATGTCTCTCTCTCTCCCCTCACACTGTGCATGTCTCTCTCTCCCCTCACACTGCATGTCTCTCTCTCTCCCCTCACACTGCATGTCTCTCTCTCTCCCCTCACACTGTGCATGTCTCTCTCTCCCCTCACACTGCATGTCTCTCTCTCTCCCCTCACACTGTGCATGTCTCTCTCTCCCCTCACACTGTGCATGTCTCTCTCTCCCCTCACACTGTGCATGTCTCTCTCTCCCCTCACACTGTGCATGTCTCTCTCTCCCCTCACACTGTGCATGTCTCTCTCTCTCCCCTCACACTGTGCATGTCTCTCTCTCCCCTCACACTGTGCATGTCTCTCTCTCCCCTCACACTGTGCATGTCTCTCTCTCCCCTCACACTGTGCATGTCTCTCTCTCCCCTCACACTGTGCATGTCTCTCTCTCTCCCCTCACACTGTGCATGTCTCTCTCTCCCCTCACACTGCATGTCTCTCTCTCTCCCCTCACACTGTGCATGTCTCTCTCTCCCCTCACACTGTGCATGTCTCTCTCTCTCCCCTCACACACACTGTGCATGTCTCTCTCTCCCCTCACACTGTGCATGTCTCTCTCTCCCCTCACACTGTGCATGTCTCTCTCTCGCCCCTCCCACTGTGCATGTCTCTCTCTCGCCCCTCCCACTGTGCATGTCTCTCTCTCTCCCCTCACACTGTGCATGTCTCTCTCTCCCCTCACACTGTGCATGTCTCTCTCTCACCCCTCACACTGTGCATGTCTCTCTCTCTCCCCTCACACTGTGCATGTCTCTCTCTCTCCCCTCACACTGTGCATCTCTCTCTCTCCCCTCACACTGTGCATGTCTCTCTCTCTCTCCTCACACTGTGCATGTCTCTCTCTCTCCCTTCACACTGTGCATGTCTCTCTCCCCTCCCACTGTGCATGTCTCTCTCCCCTCACACTGTGCATGTCTCTCTCTCTCTCCCCTCACACTGTGCATCTCTCTCTCTCCCCTCACACTGTGCATCTCTCTCTCTCCCTTCACACTGTGCATGTCTCTCTCCCCTCCCACTGTGCATGTCTCTCTCTCTCCCCTCACACTGTGCATGTCTCTCTCTCTCCCCTCACACTGTGCATGTCTCTCTCCCCTCACACTGTGCATGTCTCTCTCCCCCCTCACACTGTGCATGTCTCTCTCTCCCCCCTCACACTGTGCATGTCTCTCTCTCCTCACACTGTGCATGTCTCTCTCTCTCCCCTCACACTGTGCATGTCTCTCTCCCCTCACAATGTGCATGTCTCTCTCCCCCCTCACACTGTGCATGTCTCTCTCTCCCCCCTCACACTGTGCATGTCTCTCTCCCCCCTCACACTGTGCATGTCTCTCTCTCTCCCCTCCCACTGTGCATGTCTCTCTCTCTCCCCTCACACTGTGCATGTCTCTCTCCCCTCACACTGTGCATGTCTCTCTCTCCCCCCTCACACTGTGCATGTCTCTCTCTCCTCACACTGTGCATGTCTCTCTCTCTCCCCTCCCACTGTGCATGTCTCTCTCTCTCCCCTCACACTGTGCATCTCTCTCTCTCCCTTCACACTGTGCATGTCTCTCTCCCCTCCCACTGTGCATGTCTCTCTCTCTCCCCTCACACTGTGCATGTCTCTCTCTCTCCCCTCACACTGTGCATGTCTCTCTCCCCTCACACTGTGCATGTCTCTCTCCCCCCTCACACTGTGCATGTCTCTCTCTCCCCCCTCACACTGTGCATGTCTCTCTCTCCTCACACTGTGCATGTCTCTCTCTCTCCCCTCCCACTGTGCATGTCTCTCTCTCTCCCCTCACACTGTGCATGTCTCTCTCCCCTCACACTGTGCATGTCTCTCTCCCCTCACACTGTGCATGTCTCTCTCCCCCCTCACACTGTGCATGTCTCTCTCTCTCTCCCCTCACACTGTGCATGTCTCTCTCTCTCCCCTCCCACTGTGCATGTCTCTCTCTCTCCCCTCACACTGTGCATGTCTCTCTCTCCCCTCACACTGTGCATGTCTCTCTCTCTCCCCTCACACTGTGCATGTCTCTCTCTCTCCCCTCCCACTGTGCATGTCTCTCTCTCTCCCCTCACACTGTGCATGTCTCTCTCTCCCCTCACACTGTGCATGTCTCTCTCTCTCCCCTCCCACTGTGCATGTCTCTCTCTCTCCCCTCACACTGTGCATGTCTCTCGCCCCTCACACACTGTGCATGTCTCTCTCTCCCCTCACACTGTGCATGTCTCTCTCTCTCCCCTCCCACTGTGCATGTCTCTCTCTCTCCCCTCCCACTGTGCATGTCTCTCTCTCCCCTCACACTGTGCATGTCTCTCTCGCCCCTCCCACTGTGCATGTCTCTCTCTCTCCCCTCCCACTGTGCATGTCTCTCGCCCCTCCCACTGTGCATGTCTCTCTCTCTCCCCTCACACTGTGCATGTCTCTCGCCCCTCACCTTATCAGCCACGACCAGTTCAGGTGCAGGCGGTGGGTTGCCGTCCAGGGGGTGTGATGTCACAGGAGGGGCGGGGCTGCTGGTCTCCTTGGCAACAGTGGCTCTGAACCTGTCCAGCAGGGAGTAGAACCTCTGATGCCTGGAATAGAATAGAAAGACAGGACATCAAACATGCAAACAGGCAGGCGCCATTGAAAAGGGCAATCTAGGTTGTGTGCGTACAGTAGTTGGCCTCGTTTTCAGCCTTGTGTGAATAAAATACACGAACAAACAGAAAGGGCTGTCAGAGACGACACGCAGGAAACCGTGATAATGCTCAGAAGAGTTGCCGTTTTTCAGGTAAGACGTCCTGTAGATGAAGTAGCTAGATGTAGCCAAAACACTCCCGAGGCGATCGACAACAACAGGAGGTATGATTCATTCTAACGCGACTAGCGACGGGACCGCGGTGGGCCGTCTAACACATAATCTTTGCTTAGAATTGGACGGAATGATTTAGATCAAGAGTTATTCACATTTTAAGATCTCTCATCGGCTAAAATGGGGGGAACATTTTCGATGACGTCCAAACCGGAAATGACATAGAATGTTGCGCAATAGACGATGCGATCGGTTTTCATATCAATAATTCCCCGTCCTTTTATTAATCTCCGTCCTGAGTGCTGGGCGTTACTAATTGAAAGAACGGAGAACTCAGTCTTTGCCGCTCGGGGTGTTAATAGTGAATGTCACACCGTGACAGACGGGCAGTATCTTGATGTTAAATGTTACCTCTGAGCCAGACCACTGGTTTGGAGGTACTCCTGGATCCTGTCCAACTCCTCCACGGGTAACTGGGCTATACTGTTCTGGAGGAGCAAGGAGACACACACATTACATTTAAACACAAAGCCAAGGCAACGGTCCCAGACACAGAAAACCATTTAACACAGACAACTATACTCTTACAGCTGTATTGTACTGTAAAAAATATATGAACGTTAAAAAAACAAAAGAGAGGCACCTGTAGCGTTTCGGCCAGCAGCATCTCCACACGCCGACAGGCCAGCGTGTCCACCATGCGCGCCAGCACCCTGAAGGGAGTGCCCAGCAGCTTGTCCACGTACAGCATCAACAGGGAGCCCGACTGGCTCAGGTGGATGCCTTCCAGACACTGCAGGGTCTTCTTTAGCATGGTGGGCTGTGGGAGGGAGGGAGAGAGGGAGGGAGGGAGGGAGGGAGGGAGGTTGGGAGTGAGAGAGGGACCATTTGGTTCCATTTGTACACTCTCAGAGTTAAATTAACACTGATTTTACAATATAAATTGGGGTCTCAGAGATAGAAATGCCATTCAATGGTGACCTGTAGACTAATGCTGACATGCATTACTGGGGGGTTTTCACTGCTAGAGCCGTGAAAATCTTCTCTTATGGGGAATTAGCATTATCTCTTCAAATGTGGGGGTCCACGGGCTAATTACTAGTGTCAATTTAGGGGTCCTTGACATAAAAAGTTTGGGAACCACTGACTTACAGTATAGTCACGGTACAGTAGGTAGTGTCACATACAGCGGGACTGGATGGCCTGGATGAAGAGGTTACTTACAGCAGTGGTTCCCAAGGAGGGGTCTGGGGACCCCCAGGGGTCCTCGAGGGACCCTTGTGGGTCTGTAACTCTGAGAGTGTACAGATGGGGTCCATTTGGTTCCATCTGTACACTCTCAGAGTTACATGAACATTGATTTACTTACAGTGGTCATGGTGGTGTCGCAGCGCGACTGGATGGCCTGGATGAAGAGGCCGCTGGCGGCAGAGTTGCGGTGCACGGCGCTGATGAAGTCCTGCACCGGGGGCTCGTGGGACAGGCGGATGAGGTCGCAGATGTGGTTGACCATCAGCCAGGTCAGGTGCTCCGAGTCGTGGAGGTTCTGGCACTGCAGGGATGAACGACATTTATCAGGGACGGGAAATAAAATCGATTCATAGACAAATCGCGATGCGGACATGAATCGATTCGCAAATGTAAAAAGAAATCAATAAAATAAATGTAATTAATACTTCTACTATTAATACTAATTAACACCATGGAGGCCCGGGGCGGAGTTCTCCGTCAAGTTCAAGGTCATGGTCAAGTGCCCAAGCCGGAGATTGATAAATAGGACGGAGATTAATGATAACAAAACCGTTCGCATCGCTCTAGAGCCTAGGAGCGCTTTTTGCCCGATCGGATGACGTGTCAAAAAGTGACACGTCATCGAAAATGTTCCCTGCCTGTTTAGCTGACGAAAACGAAAATCTTAAAACGATCATAACTCCCGATCTAAATCATCCCGTCTAATTCTGAAAAAAGATCCTGTGTTTGACGGCCTTCCGCGGTCCAGTCGCTAGTCGCGATAGATTTATTCTTGTCTCCCGTTGTTGTCGAGCGACTCTAGAGTGGTGTCGCTATTGTTAGCTGCTACACAGACATGCACACCAACTTCCGGTGTGCCGGTAAAAGTGGTCCGTGCGCTATAAATGATGGGCACATGGATGAAATGGATTAAATAGTTCCGGGCTACTAAGGTGTTAATACTACTTTCCTCGTTTCCACAGTCGATAGAGGGTATGTGTGTGCATAAAGCAAATGGCAAATCGAGTGTCAAAGTAAGTGGAAAAGTGAGTTTAACGTCGCTTAACATCGTCTAATGCAATCAGATAGGACTTTTCCGTTTGGATGTATGGGCTGTCAAGGCCAGAAAGTAGTGTTTTGCCACTCAGTAGGCGTTCCCGCAAAACTTCCGTGCACTCCATCGTCAGCTACCTAGAGATTTCCGACCCTAGCTACAAATAAATTAACCCAAAGATGCAAAACTGACTCCAGACACATTTCTTTTTCATTTCCACCTCTCCAGTTTGTCCATTTCCACTCCCACAGACTGACCCATGCTCGAAGACACTTCAACAGTAGCCTGGAACTCACCTATGCTTTCTATGGCATAGGCAGCTCCCGGCTGGATCCGCCGGCAGAAACTATGCGCAGCTGCTAGACATGAGACTAATTATTAATTAGAGCGACAGAGAGAGAGAGGAGTGTGTGTGTATATGTGTGCGTGCGTGTGTGTGTCAATTTAACAATGGTGCAGACGATCAGACATCAGTGAGTGATGTTTGCGCTACTCTATGCCGAATTGAAGTGGACTCGGACCCAGACTTTTTTTTTCTCCCTGGAAATAAAAATGTCTGGGTTTCCGAGGCTACTTCAACAGTGACCGTTAGAAAAACACATTTCCAGACTCTCACCACGTAGTCGCAGAAGAGAATCAGAGCTCCCCTGCGTACGATCTCTCTGTTGACCATGGCCAGCCGAGACTCTGGCCTCTCCTCCTCTCCTTCCCCTGAGGAGGAGTGGGGGCTCAGCAGCTTGGTGCTGGACAGACTGGGTCTCCTGGAGGGGAGGACGGTGGACAGAAGAGTGATTAGAGGCAGCTAGACTTCTCAAATTCTACCCCGACCCAATGCTTTCGGGGCCCAAAATGTATGCTAAGTTTAGTCGGGCCAGGCTGAGCCTCGGGTTCAAAAGACAAAAAAATAATAATACATCTACTACCCCTCCAAAAAAAGGGCATTTTTGGAGGTGGATGTGTTGGACGCAGCGCAAAGCGAACCTTACTCGGGTATCTAGCCGTCCGACCTTCCTAGCTCGTATTATTAAAGAAACGACAAATATTAAAGAAAATCGGCGATCGAAAAGTGGTAGTTTTCAAGATGTTTTGGCTATTATCCCTGGAACGGAAGGTCCACTCTGCTCAGTTCAATGCTTGTTGGATGCAGTTTTTTTTTCTTCTGGGTTTTCGGGACAAAAAGTATGGTAATGGTAAACAGTAAAGGCCTGGGCATTCATTTACAATTCCATTGAGAAGAACCAGAAAGGGATGCTGAAATGTAGATATTGTGAATGGAGAGAAAGGTTTCAAAACGTGAGTGAATGAATGAGTGAGTGAGTGAGTGAGTGAGTGAAAGGGTGAGTGAGTGAGTGAGTGAGTGAGTGAGTGAGTGAAAGGGTGAGTGAGTGAGTGAGTGAAAGGGTGAGTGAAAGGGTGAGTGAGTGAGTGAGTGAGTGAGTGAGTGAGTGAAAGGGTGAGTGAAAGGGTGAGTGAGTGAGTGAGTGAGTGAGTGAGTGAGTGAGTGAGTGAAAGGGTGAGTGAAAGGGTGAGTGAGTGAGTGAGTGAGTGAGTGAGTGACTGAGTGAGTGCTTCTCCCAACCCCCCATGCTTACTTGGGTGTGTGGTGCACCTCGGCCCACCAGGAGTAGTTGGTGTAGTTGATGATGAGGAGGACTTGGCACCAGAGCAGGACCAGAGAAGGGTGCGTGGTGGTCAGACACTGCACCAAGGCGTTCAGGCCCTCCAGAGGGTAGAAGGAGCCGGGAGGAGCCTCCGGGCCCACCGGCTGGCCCCCGGCGGCGGCGGGCTGCTGCTGACCCTCGGCCTTGAGGAGCCGACTGGCCGCGGCGGTGATCCTACGGAACATTCCTGAAGGAACAGAGGGATATTAGGGACACTTCATAGTCATACCAGTGTTCATTTCGTCGACTACCTTTTTCTTTCCACTGACGAAAACTAAATGGAAACTAAATATATTCACAATTTCGTCAACAAATAAAAACTAGACTAACTAAAATGTTAGGAAGGGACTAGTGGACAAGAGATCGAGTAGAACTAAAAGACAAAGCGTCACAGCGCAACGTGTTGTGGCTTGTACATCCGCTATTTGAAGACGAGACTTCGAAATACTTTTTTTGTCCACCGATAGACTATGCAATGTTCTATTGGTGCTCGAAGGTTTATTTTTGTATTCAATGAATTAAAAACGGTCTACGGGACACATGAGCAGTGCTAACTCACCGCTCTTGAAGATGTGTATGAGACACATGACTGATAAACTCTGAGAGTGCACACATGGAACCAAATGGACCCTTTATAACTCACCACTCTTGAAGATGTGTATGAGGCACATGAGCAGCGTGCCCAGCTGCTGGCAGTAGAAGGTGTGCTGCTGCTCCGTCATGTCCACTTTGACCTGCCGAGAGGAGACGTCGTCCAGCAACACTCCTACCAGCTGCAGGAGAAACCTGGAGGCAGGGAGAAGACAGAGAGGTTAACGAGACAGTGAGAGGGACAAAGTCATGGAGAGGGACATTATGTGAAAATGGCAGCGTAAGCAATATGATTCACGCTGCTGAGAAAGAGGTAGGAAGGCAGAGAGTGGAAAAGAGAAATTGAGTGAAGGACCAAGAAGACAAAAATTGTCTTTCATTTGACCCTTTGTCAAGACCCGCCTGTGGTTGTGTAGCCTGGGTTCCAGCCTGATTAGTGGATGAGTGATTTGGAATCCCACCAAGGTATAGGTTTAGTTTTACTGAGGTTAGGTTTAGGTTTAGGCATAGTTTTACTGAGGTAAGGTTTAGGGTTAGGGTTATTAGGCATTGTTGCAAAAACGAGAACTGTCACAGTATCACAGCGACTACTGGCCAATCACAGCAGGGTTTCCTGGAGCTGCGGTGGGATTCCAAATCACGCGTATGGGATGGAGAGAAAGGATTTTTGTCCTACCACGAAACGGCAACCAATGGGTGCGAAGAGGGGCACAACCACGGGGCGGGACTTGACAAAAGGGTGAATTCTGAAAAACGTATAGAAATAAATTATAATAAATCCCCCGTATCAACAACACTCACCTGGCGAACGTCTCCTCGGGCGGGGCGCGCACTGGCGTCTCACCGTTGGTCTCCTGGTTGCCAATGTCGGGGAGGGGGGGAGGTTCCAGGGGAGAGGGACTGTGCTGCCGCAGGCCGCGGATGGCGTGGCAGGAGAGGAGCTGCGGGGACAGGGACAGCTCGTGGACGCGGGACAGCACGATGTCCTCCGTGGACTGGGAGATGAGCACGCGGAGGACCGCCAGGATGCCCGACACCCACAGCTGCACCGTCGCCACCGATAACTGCATGGGGAAGGAGAGGATGGGGTTGAGGTTTGTCTCCTTCCAACAGACTTTTCAGAAGTTTTCGTGTACTTATGTTTACATTGTTTATTTCATACACAGGGGGTCCCATATACAACACAACGAAGCTGAACCTGAAGTTTTCCCTTTTTTGCACCGCTGTAACGGCACCACAAGTGAGCTGTATATAGTGGGTGCAATGTTTTTTTTGTGCGTGCGTGCGTGCTGCGTGCTTGTGTGCGTGCGTCTCACCATGGTGGCCGGGGTGGTGAACATGCTCTTCAGCAGCATGTCGACGGGCCTCAGAGAGGAGGGGGCCACGGTCTCAAACAGAGTGTTTAAAACCCCCAACGCTTCAGGAGAGTCCAGGTGCATCTGTGGAGAGGAAGCAACACACACACATGTTCTTACAGGAAGCCGTTGAGACGAGGAACAACATATCACGAAACCATTGGACTCTTGTCTTTGGAGTCTTGCGTGGTTCAAATGCCATCCTCACCTGCTGCTTGGCGATCATGGGCAGAATGACATCAGCTATCTGTCTGGACAGTCTCTTCCACTTGTCCTCGTTCTCCTTGTGACACTGCTGCAGGACTAGGATGAACATCTCCAACACCTGAACGCGCACGCACACGCACACACACACACACACACACACACACACACACACACACACACACACACACACACACACTTTGAGATGGAGGTCGGCGGCCAAATACATATCATTCTAGGGGTTCTTGATATGAAAACATTTGAGAACCACTGACACAGAACTTTTCAGAAAACTGTTATGATTTAGAAGACATTATTTTGTAGAATCTTGTCTCAGGTCTTAATGGGTTACAGCACCAGTAGGTCAGGTGAAAACAAATTCCTTGTTCACTTCGCTATGGAGTCGATGATGACGGAGTAGAAAGTGTGTGTGTGTGTGTGTGCATGCGTGCGTGTGTTGTGTGTGCGTGCGTGCGTTGTGTGTGCGTGCGTGCGTACCTGGTGGTACTGAATCAGTCTCAGCAGCATGGAGACCACCACCTCTTTCTGCGTCTCCAGCTCCTTGCCTGCGTCCGCCTTGTTGCAGCCTCTCAACACAAACAGGTCGTGGACGATGGGCTGCAGGGCTGGGATGGCTACGGAGGGAGACGGAAAAACCATCAGGGCTGGAAGTAGCCATTAGCTTCTTCTTAGCACCTATCCATGGGTTTTTTGAGCGGTGTTCTCCGCTCCATTACGCAGCTATGTGTGTCCCTATGTATACGTGTCCCTGTACGTGTCTGTCCGAGCACGGAAAACTGCAACACGCTGAACACGGTAACTCTGTCATTTCCCGACCGTTTCGGACGCGGAAAGGCTCGCCGGTACAAGGCCGGCCCCCTGCTGGTGTTGCTCTCACCCAGTGTTGATTTTGTCGACTAAAACTATGATGAAAAATGTTCGTAGTTTTTCACTGACGAAAACTAAATAAAAACTAAGCTATGATGACTAAAACTAAGACTAAATATGCCGACAATTTTATCAAATATCAAATAAAAACTACCGTAGACTAAAAAGTCTGACAGCTTGTAGATCAGCTATTTCCAGCATGCAAAGTGAAAAATCAGGCATCAAGGCCAGCAAAAATGCATTTTTGTCGACAAAAAACAACTGTAGATTTGGTCAACCAAAATCATATGACATTTAGTCGACTACAACTAAGACACAAACATTTCAGGTGACTTAGCCTGGGGTCCACCTATGCTTTCTATTGCATAGGCAGCTCCCGGCAGGATCCGCCGGGAGAATCTAGACGCAGCTGCGCGACATGAGACAATCCTGTACTTCTAACCCAAGGAAGCTCTTCTTCACTTTACTTCTAACCCAAGGAAGCTCTTCTCCACTTTCTCCTCCCTCCTTAAGCCCCCTCCCCCCACCCAACCTTCATCCCTCACTGCTGATGTTTTTGTCAACTACTTCGAGAAGAAGGTTGACGATATCAGCAGCTCCTTCCCCCCCCCCCCCCATAAAGTGGCATCTGACTCAACCAACACTAACCCCAACACACCACGCATGTCCTCCTTCTCTCCTCTTTCCCCAGACGAGGTCCTACAACTAGTGACTTCCACTAGACCTACCACCTGTCCTCTCGACCCTGTCCCGTCTCCAATCTTCCAGACCATCGCACCTGATCTGCTCCCCTTCATCACCTCCATCATCAACACCTCAGTAACCTCAGGCTGCGTCCCATCTGCCCTCAAGTCAGCCAGAGTAACACCACTCCTCAAGAAACCAACCCTTGACCCCTCAGATGTCAAGAACTACAGACCGGTATCACTCCTTTCATTTCTATCAAAAAGCATTGAACGTGTTGTCTCCAACCAGCTCTCTCTCCATCTCTCACATAACAACCTGCTAGATCCCAACCAGTCCGGATTCAAAAAAGCCCACTCCACAGAAACTGCCCTGCTGGCAGTCACAGAAGCACTACATGCTGCCCAGGCTGCTTCCCACTCTGCAGTCCTGATTCTCCTAGACCTATCAGCAGCATTTGACACAGTGAACCACCAGCTGCTCCTAGACACCCTAGCGGATCTAGGCATCGGCGGGACGGCACTAAAGTGGTTCTCCTCTTACCTCACCGACCGGACCTACCAGGTCTCCTGGAAAGGTCTGTTATCATCCCCCCGAACCCTCCAAACTGGGGTCCCACAGGGATCTGTACTTGGTCCCCTCCTTTTCTCACTGTACACTAAATCCCTTGGCACTATCATCTCTGCCCACAATATATCCTATCACTGTTATGCCGATGACACACAACTGTTTCTATCCTTCCCCCCCTCTGCCACCCAGGTGGAAGAGCGCATCACTGCTTGCCTGGCTGACATCTCACAGTGGATGTCCTCCAACCACCTCAAGCTGAACCCAGACAAGACTGAGCTTCTCTTCTTCCCAGCTAAGTCCTGCCCGATGCGGGAGCTAACTATTTCCGTAGACAACGCCCTGGTAACGTCTGTCCCAACAGCCAGGAACCTTGGTGTTGTCCTGGACAGTCAGCTCTCGTTCAAAACTCACATCACAGCTGTCACTCGATCCTGTAGGTTCACACTCTATAACATACGACGAATTAGACCGTTCCTCACCCAGGAATCATCCCAGCTCCTAATCCAGACAACAGTCCTGTCAAAACTTGACTATTGTAACTCTCTCCTTACTGGCCTACCGGCATGTGCACTGAAGCCTCTCCAACTGATCCAAAATGCCGCAGCTCGCTTGGTCTTCAACCAGCCAAAATTCTCACATGTCTCCCCCCTGCTCCGCTCCCTGCACTGGCTCCCGGTCGCTGCCCGCACAGAATACAAAACTCTGATGTTGGCATTTAAAGCAACCAAAGGTATGGCTCCCCCATATCTTGCCAGCATGATTGAACCCTACAAACCCTCCCGCGCACTCAGATCAGCCAACGCAGGGAAGCTGGAAGTACCCTCACTAAAAACGCCGGGACAACGCTCCACACGTCCCAAACTCTTCTCCCTTCTGGCCCCAAAACTGTGGAATGCACTTCCCGTTGCAATCAGAACTGCAGCATCACTCCCGATCTTCCGCCGTAGTCTGAAAACCCACCTTTTCAGACTCCATCATGGCCCATAGCACTTACCCTACCCCCTTAGACAGCACTTCTTAGACTTATATAGCATTTGAAACAGACTTATAGCATGTCATGTAGACAGCACAATAAGTGCATTGTATGTAGTCATAGCACTTCATAGTATATATGTACAGCATAGTATAGCATATATGTGTAGTTTATATGTATAGTGTCATTATATAGATATGTTCTAGTTATAGTTTATATGTATAGTGTCATTATATAGATATGTTCTAGTCACGGTCTTAGCTTACGCATGTTTCGCGATAAATGCATTTTTTTTTTTTTTTACATATGTGATGTATTCCCATGCTTTTTGTTCTTGCCTATTGTAAGTCGCTCTGGATTAAGAGCGTCTGCTAAATGCCTAAATTGTAATTGTAATTGTAATATAATTAATTAGAGCGACAGAGAGAGAGAGGAGTGTGTGTGTACGTGTGTGCGTCAATTTAACAAAGGTGCAGACGATCAGAAATCAGCAGAGAGTGATCGACATTTGCGCTACTCTATGCCGAATTGAAGTGGACTCCCTGGAAATAAAAACGTCTGGGTTTCCGAGGCTACAGGTGACTCAAACATGACTAAAACTAAATGAAGTTTAATTCCCAAGACTATGACTAAAAAACTAAAAACGAAAATGTAGCTGTCAAATCCAACATCGGCGTTGCTCTCACCGTGCGTGACGGCCTTCCGGCCGCTGGCCATGATGCCGTCGCACAGCTGGATGATCTTGGGGATGCTGATGATCTGCTTGGAGTGGTAGCGCTCGTAGGACAGCAGCACCAGGAAGAAGAAGATGCTGGGAACGATGGCCTCAGAGTCCCTGCAGCAACATTCATTACACACACGTTAACACTTTGAATCATTCATTACACACACGTTAACACTTTGAATCATTCATTACACACGTTCACTCACTGTCTGTCACATAGTAGGCCTGACACAATTATTACATGATCGCCAAAATCGCAATTATTTGAGATAATCGTAATATTTTTTTTAATAATAATCGCCACTGAAAATAACTTACCTGAACTGACCGACTTCAATGTATTCAAACTGCTTGAGCACAAATCCTATGAAGACCTGAAAGAAAAAGACATGTTGTAGTAAAACAATCAATTGCAAGCATTAGTTTTGCACAAAAAACACTCCTTGTTGGACAAAAGAATGGCCATAGCTGTCTTCACAAATGTGATGAGGTCATCACATTTGGGCACATTTGGTCAAGTGTGTGTCTCACCTGGTCTGAGTCCAGTAAGCAGTAGTTGACGCGGAGCTGGACCAGCTGGGCCAGCAGATCCAGGACCTGCCGCTGGAGGGCGACAGAGGTGCTGGTGGTGTACTGCTTCAGAGCCTTGATGACCAGCGGCTCAAACAGACGGATGTGGTTGTGGATGGCATTCTGAGGATGGCGGGAAAAACACACAAAAACTACTTAAACAGACGGATGTGGTTGTGGATGGCATTCTGAGGATGGCGGGAAAAACACACAAAAACTACTTAAACAGACGGGTTTGGTTGTGGATGGCATTCTGAGGATGGCGGGAAAAACACACAAAAACTACTTAAACAGACGGATGTGGTTGTGGATGGCATTCTGAGTGGCGGGAAAAACACACAAAAACTACTTAAACAGACGGATGTGGTTGTGGATGGCATTCTGAGGGCGGGAAAAACACACAAAAACTACTTAAACAGACGGATGTGGTTGTGGATGGCATTCTGAGGGCGGGAAAAACACACAAAAACTACTTAAACAGACGGATGTGGTTGTGGATGGCATTCTGAGGGCGGGAAAAACACACAAAAACTACTTAAACAGACGGATGTGGTTGTGGATGGCATTCTGAGGGCGGGAAAAACACACAAAAACTACTTAAACAGACGGGTTTGGTTGTGGATGGAATTCTGAGTGGCGGGAAAAACACACAAAAACTACTTAACCCATTCTGGGCGGGAACCCCTTTTGGCGTTTTAACTAAGCATTATGTTATACTTTAGCTATTTAAAAAATATTTTTGAAAAATTGTGAAAAAGCGGCGCAAATCTTTGAATATATATTCTTTCAGAATACTTTTTTTGTCTTTTTACGTCAGGCCTAAATGTGTTAAACAGACGGATGTGGTTGGCATTCTGAGGGCGACACACACACACACACACACACACACACACACACACACACACACACGCACACACACACACACACACACACACACACACACACACACGGTTGATGAACTTCATCAACTGAACCCACTGGGAAAGAAAAAGGACGTTCTAATTCATTCTTATTCTACAGAATGTTACAGTTTGCAGCCATTTAGATCCGAGACCAGATTCTACTAAATGTCCTCCAAATCATGACGTTCACCTTGTCTCCTCTGTGACGCGTCACATTGGTGATGCTGGACCTCAGTTGGTTGGACACTTTCTGCATCACATCGAACCACCTGGAAGAAGAAAAAGAGCAGTCAGTGATATGTGTGTGTGTGTGTGTGTGTGTGTGTGTGTGTGTGTGTGTGTGTGTGTGCTCCTCAAGTCAAAACCACTACCCCAGTGTTGACAGCAAATGTAGATTTAGTTCAGTCATAGTCTTTGGACTAAAATGTCATCTAGTTTTAATCATATTTTAGTCATCTGAAATGTCGATGGTGCCTTGATGGCGTCGTAATGCCCGATTTTACACTTGTTGTATGCTGAAAATAGCAGATCTACAAGCTCACAACGCAGCACGTTGTGATCTGCTATTTTCAGAGTGCAAGCAAATATAAAATGACTTGTCTTTTAGTTCTACGCGATCTCTTCTCCACTACTCCCTCAACACTTTAGTCTAGTTTTTATTTGTCGATGAAATTGTCAGTATATTTAGTCTTAGTTTTAGTCATCATAGCTTTGTTTTACATTTTTGTTTTCGTCAGTGGTAGTCAACCAAATCTGCCACAGGGAAAATAATCCCTGGGCAGATTGGTCTGGCACTCTTACATTTAAATTACATTTCACTCAGCCCAGAGCTGTGGGTGACAAATCAGAGTCCACTATTCAAAGTGAGACTTGCACCCGCACCGAAGATTAATATCTATGCAGTAGTGGTGCACGATATAATCGGTAGCACATCGAAATCGTCCATATCGGCGAAAAAATGCCATATCGGTATCGGATCGGTCTCAAAATAATAGATTATTTTCACAGATATTGATGACGCAATAATAATGTGACCGTCAATGTCGCTTTTGTTTTGTGTATTTCTAATGTTTGAAGTCAGCATCGGTCAGAATCGGTATCGGTCAGATATGACCCTGCAAGTAACCGGAGATGGGTCATAATTTCATAATCGTGCACCCCTACTAATGCAGTGATATTAGTCTGGCCATGCCAGGCTACATAGTACAAGTAAGACGTGCGAACGCGGGAAGTGAACAAAGCTCGTAAATTGCAATAACAACAATTAGAATAAATTACGTATACATATGTGTGTATGTGTACGTGCGTGTGTGTGTGAGTTTTTTTAAAGTTTTTTATTTTTAAGTTTTTTTTAAGTTAAGTTAAGTTTTTTTGTGTGTGTGTGTGTGTGTGTGTGTGATACAGCTGCGCCCTCTGGTGGCGGGTGGGTGGTACAGCGTGACACACACAGACAGACATGTTCTGCTAGATCTCATAGTTAGTGCTCACTGCGTTCGCAATTAGTTGACGCTGCACCCCACCACCACCCAGGAACCACCCACCCCCCACCACCACCCACCACTCACCCATTGGTGTCCTGCTCCTGCTCGGCCTGCACCATGTTGCGGAGGCTGGCGTCCGCCAGGGCCTGGGTGAAGTGCGTGTAGGGAGCCATGAAGCAGTAGTGGTAGAGGCCCGGCCGCAGGCTGGACGAGCCCAGGCGGAGGGCCTTGCCCTGGGAGCGGCTCAGAGGCCCGCTCAGGGAGCCCTCGTACTGGGACGCCAGGTTGGTGCCAAACAGCGTCTTCAACAACTATACGGGAGAAGAGAGAGAAACGAGCCGAGAGAAAATATAATACGACAGAAATGAAGTTGGAGAGAGAGAGAACACGGGCATGAGTTAGAACGCAGTCAGTGCACAGTTCTATGTACGCGCTGAAAATGCTAAAATCCCACAACTGAAAATGTTTGGACAATGTGACAGGAGCACAACACACTAGTGCTGATTCCTGAACAATAAGCACAAGTTTGCTATGTAAAGCTGTCATCATATAGAACACTTTAATTACAGATGTGGCTACATCGCTTACGATTGCCTTTTTTTGTATTGCATTGGATTGATGCCAACAGGTTAATTTCATTCATTTTGTTCAATGACAAAATAAAATCCATTCATCCATCCAAGTTGTACACTTCCATAGAACACATTCTGGCTTTTAACCCATTTTGGGGCCGCCGGGAACCCCTTTTGGTGTTTTAAACATTACGTTATAATTTAGCTATTGAAAAATAGCAGACCTACAAGCTCATAGCGCGCCACCGAGTGGCGCGCTACGAGCTTGTAGGTCTGCTATTTTAGAAAAATCGTGAAAATATTTAGGGACCAGTCGAAATTTAGAAAAGGGGGCCCTGGAGGAAAATAGGGGAGGTCCATGTATTTTTAATTTTAGTCAGAGGGAGGGTGAGCTAATTTTATATCGAGTCCAAGGGAGGGTGATCCAATTTTGATAATAAAATAGTCCGGGTTTTATATAATACTACAGCTTTTCTGAATTAAAGTACAACTTTGGTCAACGATACCCCTCTGTTGCTTTCACTTGGTTCTTCCCAACAGGACCGGTTTTCATTGTTCCCCCTGTCAGTGCTTGGTGTGTAAGTACACACTACAACCCCCACTTTTCAATAGCTTCCATAGCTTGCTGTGTTAGCCGTTAGACTACGAGACCATTGTCCGCGAGTTCAAGCCTCACAACAGACTTTATTTTCTCACATATTAAAAACGCTAGCAGATTAAAGTTAGGAATAAATAATACTCGGGTAAATGTGATATTAATTAATAGGGGAGGGTGATTCCTTTTTGTTTAATCACCTGGGGAGGGGACTGGATTTGTATTTTCATTCACAGGGAGGGTGATGGTATTTTATATCAGGACAAATACATTTCCTCCAGGGGTACCCCTATTTAAATTTCGACCGGTCCCTTATTTCAGAAAACTGGAGGATTTAGAAGACATTTTTTTTAATTTCGACGTCAGGCCTGAATGGGTTAAGACTGAGAACTTGAATCCATGGTCTCCCTATCAGGATGAATTCTACCGGCACGATTCGCTGGCCTAATCTTGGATTTACTCAACGAACGACAATCAAATGAACTTTCGAATGAATGCCTCTAATGAATGCCTTTTCTCTATACGTACATCGCTTTATCCCTTTTTATACAGTATCGTAACCAGCAATAAGGACGAGTGTTAACATCATGTACGGCACCATCGCACAGGGAACCCAAAGCCTCTACAGGCCCTGTCGGCAGGAACCACAATCACTCTGCGTGGAGTCACATTGGTTCCGGCACACTGCTCAGTGCTGGAACCACAGCGAGACTGCCACGCACGACCACATTAACGCACACACACACACACACACACACACACACACACACTGCAAGCCGTGCACATCACTGACCTGCTGTACGCAGACCGTGGACATGGTCGGTTCCCTGGAGAAGCAGGCCTTGAGGTAGCCCAGGATCTCCTCCACACACTGACGCCACATAGATTAGACATACAGTACCAGTCAATGAGAGTTATGGGGGTCATTGAAATTAAAAAGGTTTGAGAAGCACTGCACACTAAAATGAAACAGAGCCTTAATTAGTATCATCGGTAACACCTGTGAAGGAAGGGAAGTGGCCCGGAAGTAGGAAGAGTAAATCTGTGTGCATAATAGTCAATTTAATCAATAGCCCTATTCAAGCATTTTGGTCTATAAATGGTCTGTTTGTTACCTTGTAGGTTGTACTGTTAAGTAACTGGAATGAAAAAATGAAAAAGAATCGTGATAATAATATCGTGGATTGTGATACTGCTATCAATATTTTTCCATATCGCCCACCCCTGACCCATCTATCAATCCATTCAACCACATGCCCATACACTCATTTTGGCCATATATTCCTCTACTTGCGTATTATAAACTGAATCACTTAGATGAATGAGATTAGCATTACCTTGCCAATATCATGGAGTGTCGCCAGCTCCAGGAGCTGAGACAGCACATCTAGAGTGGAGCGCAGGAAGCTTCCAAACTTCTCCTGGCTGTGGAGGTCCAGTGTCACCTAAAAAGGGACACACACACAAAAACACAGCAAATAAACGATAATAATATCTAGCTATTAAATTCCAGGAATCTGTCTGTATGTCTGTTTGTCGCAGGCACTGTGCGACCGACTGACTTCAAGCTTGGTGTGCGTGTCAGTCACCAAGGAAGGTGTACATTCCTACTGAGTGGGAACTGTGGAAGGTGTACATTCCTCCTGAATGCATGGGAACTGTGGGAATGTGCATGGGACAGCAACAAGGCACATGTATTGTACAAAGTCAAAGTCAAAGTCGTACGATTTGTCACACACGTTACCGCAGTGAAATTTGTTCTCCGCATTTGACCCATCTCTTGGAGCGGTGAGCTGCAGCGTGCGCCGCGCTCGGGAATCATTCGATTAGTAGATTTGACCCCCAATCCAACCCTTTGATGCTGAGTGTCAAGCAGGGAAGCATTGGGTCCCATTTTTTACAGTCTTTGGTATGACCCGGCCGGGGATCGAACCCCGACCTCCCAGTTTCAGGGCGGACACTCTAACCACAAGGCCACTGAGCTGGTACAAGTTGGGCATATACATTCCCAACTTATATCGTTCCCGACTTGCGTAGTCCTCGAGCACAATGGTGCCCGCATCGGTCCGAAGCATCATGTTGACGACATCGGACTTGCTCAAGTATGGTAGGATGGCGGGACGGTATAGGGCTGAGATTATGAATTCACAAAATGTGAAACATATTCACTAAAATGATCACAACTTACTGTAAATTATTTGGGAATTTACTTCCATTAAGCTACATAGCCTCTTGGCAATCTGGCACTGTGTGTAAGTATCAGGGGCGCCTAACTTTGTTTCTAGGTGGGGGAGCATAGATTTAGACTCTTCCGCACGCGCCCGGGGAAAAAAATGGCGTTTTTCGGGCCGAGTCGGGTGTCTTAGCACGATTCTAACTCTGTTAAAAGCATGACAGCCACTACTAAGAAGTCACTACTGACCTTGTTTAAAAATACCCACATGGTTAACTGCAGGGCTAACAAGCATTGGTAGGCTACTGCACATTCATGTCATGAATAATAATTTAAGAAATCATAACAGATTATATGAGTTAAAAAAAAAAAAGGATCTCAATTCCACAGCTGTGGAACAAACTTCCAGCTGTAGTACACATGGGGTGGGTGGGGGTGGGGGGATATTTCTGGGTGGCGCAATGCACCCCCTCATTTTAATCTGCTGGAGCAGCTGCTCCGTTTGCTCAATGGCTCAGGCGCCACTGGTAAGTATGTTAAGTGTTCTGACCTTGTAGTTGGTGTGCGTGGCTTTGAGGACGTCGTACAGCTTGAGGTAAGGGGGCAGATGGTAGAAGCTGCCCAGCGTGGTAGACTTGTTGATCAACCCCGTGGAGGCCGTGCTGCCGTCTGCTGGCCTGCCTGCTCACAAACACACAGACACACAACAAGACACGCTCTGAAATCACCCACAATCAATGTTTCCGACGGTTTCTCCACATGTGAGTGCACGTGCGCACAGACAGACCGACCTGCGTTGGCCTCGGTGCCCTTCTTTGGGCTCATGGGAGCGGCGCTGGGCTCCACGGGCTCCTTTTCCTTGCCTTTCCGGCGAATGGGACTGAGGGACGGCGTGTTGGCCAGGGAAGGCAGGGTGGCCTGGAGGAGAGGAGAGGAGAGCAGGGAACGACGCGTTAGCTTCGTCTCGCATGCAGTAAAGCCCACCCCGGGTCCTTTAACCCATTTTGACCCGAGATCAGATTCTAAAAATGTCTTCTACATCCTGACAGTTTTCTGAGAAAGCTATGTTTCTATGTCAGTCGTTCTTTGATTTTTCAAAAATAGCAGACCTACAAGCTCGTAGCGCGCCACTCGGTGGCGCGCTATGAGCTTGTAGATCTGCTATTTTTTAATAGCTAAAGCATAACATAATGCTAACACCAAAAGGGGTTCCTGCCCAAAATGGGTTAACTCGGAGAGTGCACAAATGTAACCAAACTCGACCCGTACGTGTCAACATTAAGTACATTCTCAGAGTTACAAATGGATAATTAACCATGTGAATTATGCTTTGATGTGCTTGTGTTAATTTATTCATCTTTTAAGTTTAATATCTCCATTTTGTTCAGTGAAGTGAGGGGTGCTTATATCAACGTACATCATTATGACACTAGACACTATGAGGTAAAACTTTCCATTCATTATCAACGGGAATTTAATGTTTGTGTAGGACAAAGTTTGTGAACATAAACTAAAAGCTGGATATAGGAGGGGCTAGCGCCCCTCAAAAATATACGATCTGCAAGCACATAGACCTGCTCATTATCAGAGATAAAACGCAACACGACACTCAAGTAGGTAAAAGGCCCAAAACCGTTACCGACGCCTCGTTACGTTTTATATATACCTTGAGCGCTGGCCCAGGAGGGGTTTCGTCCAGCACGTGGGCACAGATGTTGAGGATCTTGAGCAGGTGGGAGAACAGCTGCTCCACCATGGCCACCAGGGAGCGCTCCGACAGGGCCGCCCAGGGCTCCTCCGTCTTCAGCGGGGCTGGCCCCGGGTTGGCGTTGCCCCCGCCGCCGCCGCCTTCCTCCTCGGCAGCCCAGGGGCTGCGTAGGCAGTGAGGGGCCGTGGCTGAGGAGGGGCACAGTGACACAGGGTTAATACAGGGGCTGCGTAGGTAGTGAGGGGCCGTGGCTGAGGAGGGGCACAGTGACACCGGGTTAATACAGGGGCTGCGTAGGCAGTGAGGCATTCTTGGCGTCTCAGTCGCCTGGCAACGATTTGCTTCCGCATTGTGACGTCATCCAATATCTTCCCTCCGTACACTATCTTTAGTGGCGTTTTTATCGAAATTGAATTGAATTGTTCCATTTGTATGCTCAAAGTTTGAGAACCAATGCACATTGAATGGAACAGAGCCTTAATAATTAGCATCATCAGTGAAGGAAGTAGGGAATACGGCCCGGAAGTAGGAAGAGTAGATTAGTGCATAATAGAGGCTTGTTCTTCTTGCTTTACCAGCGAGCATGTTCCCAGCCAGCAGCAGGGCGTCCTGGTGAGCGGAGAGGGCCAGAGGGAACCAGTACTTACCAGCGAGCATGTTCCCAGCCAGCAGAAGGGCGTCCTGGTGAGCGGACAGGACCAGAGGGAACCAGTACTTACCAGCGAGCATGTTCCCAGCCAGCAGCAGGGCAGGTCGTCCTGGTGAGCGGAGAGGTCCAGAGGGAACCAGTACTTACCAGCGAGCATGTTCCCAGCCAGCAGAAGGGCGTCCTGGTGAGCGGACAGGTCCAGAGGGAACCAGTACTTACCAGCGAGCATGTTCCCAGCCAGCAGAAGGGCAGGGCGTCCTGGTGAGCGAACAGGTCCAGGGGGAACCAGTACTTACCAGCGAGCATGTTCCCAGCCAGCAGAAGGGCGTCCTGGTGAGCGAACAAGTCCAGAGGGAACCAGTACTTACCAGCGAGCATGTTCCCAGCCAGCAGAAGGGCGTCCTGGTGAGCGGACAGGTCCAGAGGGAACCAGTACTTACCAGCGAGCATGTTCCCAGCCAGCAGAAGGGCAGGGCGTCCTGGTGAGCGAACAGGTCCAGAGGGAACCAGTACTTACCAGCGAGCATGTTCCCAGCCAGCAGAAGGGCGTCCTGGTGAGCGGAGAGGTCCAGAGGGAACCAGTACTTACCAGCGAGCATGTTCCCAGCCAGCAGAAGGGCGTCCTGGTGAGCGGACAGGTCCAGAGGGAACCAGTACTTACCAGCGAGCATGTTCCCAGCCAGCAGAAGGGCGTCCTGGTGAGCGGACAGGTCCAGGGGGAACCAGGCGGAGGAGAGCAGTGACAGCACCATGTTGGCCATGCCCACCGTCAGGGTCCTCCTCTCAGCGCCGTCTGCTGCTGCTGCTGCTGTGGAGCTGGAGGTGGAGACCACCGGAGCACCGCTGGCCGCAGACAGACTGAAGGGAAACGCACAGGGAGCATTTCATTCATCGTTGCTGTCGGGAGGAAACCTAGCTCATCATAACTCCATATTTGAGTTTTTATTTAATTTTTTATTATCAGTGCTATTGAACACCCTTTACATCTGTGTGTTGTTTCGAAAATATTGAACCAATGGTAAAACAATGCTTTGGACAAAACCTCTTAACTCCATTGACCCTCAAACTGTCTGCTAAAGCAGCTAACTCCACCAACTCTCCCCCTCTCATGCAAGTAATTGACAATAAAGTCACAAACACCATCTTTGATGAGGCAGAATTAGCTTTGTTTTCAAAATATAAGGGTATTCTTAATTTCCTGAAAAATGAACATTTTGGCAGAGAAATACAGTAAGAGCAGGGGTCATCGCCCTGCTGGCTTGTGGTGGCCATTTGTGTGTCTGTCTGTCTGTGTGTGTGTGTGTGTGTGTGTGTGTGTGTGTGTGTGTGTGTGTGTGTGTGTGTTAGGGCATTAAGCAACTAGTCGACCTTGTTGGTACTAGTTGACAAGGGAAAAAAAAGAAAAACAAGTTTATTTTTGTATCCGATTGTGTAGGCCTCAAGATCAGGTAGATTATAGTTATAGTAACCATGTACACAGTTTTTCAATGTACAAATATTTATTAAAAATAAATAAAATAATTTATAATTACATTTTTTACATAATAGGTAGTTAAACAACTAGTCGACTAGTAAACTAGGCAACTAGGCAACTAGTCAAAATGACTAGAAGTGAATGCCCTAGTGTGTGCGTGTACCTGAGGGTCCGGCCTCTGCTGCGGTTGATGCTGGAGTGTGTAGAATAGGTGTGTGTGTGTGTGTGTGTGTGTGTGTGTGTGTGTGTGTGTGTGTGTGTACCTGAGGGTCCGGCCTCTACTGCGGTTGATGCTGGAGTGTGTAGAATAGGTGTGTGTGTGTGTGTGTGTGTGTGTGTGTGTGTGTGTACCTGAGGGTCCGGCCTCTACTGCGGTTGATGCTGGAGCGTGTAGAATAGGCAGTGCTGGAGCTCACATAACCACAGTGCCAGCCTGCGTTCCAGGTGCATGCTGGGAAGGTGGAGGTCAGGAGGCACAGCGCCTCACAGCAGCCAAACTACACACACACACACACACACACACACACACACACACACACACACACACACACACACACACACACACACACACACACACACACACACACACACACACACACACACACACACACACACACACACACACACACACACACACACACACACACACACACACACACACACACACACACACACACACACACACACACACACACACAATGAAAGACGTTAACCATATGTCCCGCAGAAACTCTTTTTTATTTATTTATGTATAAATCATTGCTATGCCTTTTAGTGTGTTGGTTAAAAAATATTGAACCAATGAAAATTATTAAAAAGCGCTTCGGACAACACCTCTTACTGTAACTCCATTGGCCCCTCAAACTGTCTGCTAAAACAGCTAACTTCACCACCTCTCCCCCTCGCATGCAAGTAATTGACAATATATGAAGTCAGGCCTGGGCCGTGGCTCAGCGGTCCAGGCACCTTGGCTGGTAATCCAGTCTGGCAGTGTGCCGCGGGTTCGACTCCCGATCCCGACGGCCTTTACTGCGTGTCTTCCCCCCCATCTCTCTCCCCATTTCCTGTCAGCCTAGTGTCTGTCCCTCCATAAAATATATAAAATAAAGGCGAAAGCCACAAAAAAAAAAACATTTAAAAAAAAAAATATATATATATATATATATATATATATATATATATGAAGTCACAATAACAACTTTGATGAGGCAATAATGCTTTCGTTTTCAAAATACTGTATAAGGTTTTCTTCATTTCCTGAAAAACTTATATTTTTCATTTCCTGAAAAAATGAACATTTTGGAGTTAGCTGGTTTGTGGCCGACAGACAGACAGACAGACAGACAGACAGACAAGACAGACAGACAGAGTGTAACGCCAGGGCTCCACCGGACGCGTCGCGTCTCCGTCAACGCAACGCAACGCGGGCAGTGGAGCCACCCTTCATTGATTAAAAAGGGAACATTCCCTGACGGTGACGGAGACGCGACGCTGACGCGCCCGGTGGAGCCCTGGTGTAAGATGTGCTGCTCACCGTCAGTGTCACTGTGTGTGTGTGTGTGTGTGTGTGTGTGTGTGTGTGTGTGTGTGTGTGTGTGTGTGTGTGTGCGTGCGTGCGTGCGTGGCTCACCGTCAGGGCTCTGGAGGTAGAGGAGGTGAGGGCGTGGCTGATGGCAGCGATGACTCTGGACAGGTTGTTCTCTATGGTGACGTCAGACACGCCGTGGGACAGACTGTAGCCGCGGTAGGTCCTGGTGATGGTGCTGACGGTGAACTGGGAGGGCGGCTGCGTCTCGTGCATCAACAGCTGAAGGTACACAGAGCTCTGGTCCCTGGCGATGGCCACCACGGGGTCAGCCTGGCCCTGGTCGCAGTCGTAGAACAACCTGGAGACCAGCCTGAACAGACAGGGAGGAAACCGTAGAGTTACACACCTCATCTCTGGAGTCATGATTGGGATCAAGGTGTCAGATTTTTTTTTGCATAATGCCATCATGATGGGCTATGGTTTGGTTTGACTTGGGAAAATGTGCGGGTCCTCCCGAGTGCTCCGAGGAATGGACCTTTCCAGATCTGTACACTTCACACTCAAAGTCCACATTAACAAACAAAAAACACAACTGTGTGAAGTGAGGGGCGCTCTTATCATCGTACATCATCCAATAAAAAAATTAATATACTTCCTCATGAATTAATTTGTCAACTTATGTTATTATCTTTTAACCATGATACAATGTTAAAAGAAATGATTCAATGTATTTAAACTTAATATAGTTGAGTGAGAAAACCACGCTAGGCGATAATATCCTCCAACTTGTGTAACTGGAGTATGACATGTACAGACCCAGAGAGAATGTATTTGAACAACCAATTGATTGATTGATTGATAGATAGATTGATTGAATACTTTATTAACAGGTTTACAGTAAGAAAACAATGCTATAATAAAAATGATGGGTTTCCACTGTGGTCCATGGTCGTGGGCAGGCTGAGTGAGGTGTAGTACTACCTGCTGACAGCAGAGGCCGCCACGTGACGCACTCTGGGGTCGTCGTCTCCCAACAGGCTGATGACCACGCCGTGCAGCACCCTGTCCTGGAGACACAGACGCTGGACACACAGAGGAGACACAATTTACAATTTAGGCATTTAGCAGACGCTCTTAATCCAGAGCGACTTACATTAAGCAATAACAAAAGCATGGCATACATCACATATATAAAAAAGTAGTTATCATGAATCATGCGTAAACTAAGACACAGCTTAGACCCTACAGCTAACAGCTGGAGACACAGAGGAGACACGGTTTAGACCCTACATCTAACAGCTGGACAAACAGAGGAGACACACGGGAAACTAGTGTTGATGTTGTTTGACTATAACTATGATTAAAAATGTTCGTCGACTACCTTTTTTTCCACAGAGGAAAATTAAATAGAAACTAAATAAAAACAAAGCTACGATGACTAAAACTCAACAAATAAGAACTAGACTAAAATGTTAGGGAGGGACTAGTGGAGAAGAGATCCAGTAGAACTAAAAGACAAGTACTTTTATGCATTTTATGCAATTAATCGTCACGTAAAATGTCGTGACAGCCCTACCATTCCTGACAACAACAATCTGACAGCACACCAAATGATCTCCATACGTATGTTCTTATTAGGCCTTAATAATAGAATAGAATCTACTAGAGATAAAATGGAGTCGTTCATTACCCCTGTGTAGTGATGCGTTCCTTTGTGTAAACTTTCCGTTTTCCTCTCCAGGAAATTCACTAACCTGAGAGACGAAGAGTGGAAAAGACAACAAGTTAGAATGTCAGGAAAAACTACGAGAGAATTAAAATCTAATGATAGTGATGATAACATCTAATGATAGCATCATGTGATACCAGATCATCATATTAACACTTTATATTCCCAGAATGTTAGAAGCGTCTTCTTAACCCATTTAGACTAAAAAAATGTCTTCTAAATCATGACAGTTTTCTGAAAAATGTCATGTTTCTATATCAGTGGTTCACAATATTTCATGTCAAGGACCCCAAAAATGATATGGAATTGGCCGCCGACCACCCCATCTGAAATGTGTTGTTCCAGGGACCCCGCAGAAGCAAAGATTTGAGTTAAAAACGTTACTCTGAAAGAATATATATATTCAAAGATTTGCACCACATTGTCATGATTTTTCAAAAATAGCACCGAGTGGCGCGCTACGAGCTTGTAGATCTGCTATTTTTCAATAGCTAAATTATAACATAATGCTTAAAACACCAAAAGGGGTTCCCGCCCCAGAAATGGGTTAATTACCGGAAGTCCATCTCCGCCAGGGTCTCCAGCAGCTCCGTCCTGACCAGCCAATAGGAGCAGTCCTTCAGGGCCAGCAGGTCAATGAGCAGCTGTAGGCCCATTTCACTAAGAGTGCTGCTGCACACCGTCATGATGCAGTGCTGCAACGCGCACGCACGCACGCACACACACACACACACACACACACACACACACACGGAATCACTCACTGCCTTGCATATGTATGTACGTGGAATAAAGCAAAAATAAAATCTCAAGACTGAAAAATGAAATGATGATGTTGTTTTAGGCCGACCGGCCGAAGACATCAAAACATTCGTGTTTCTAGAGGATGCTTCTTAAAACGTTGCATTCTATTACTAGTTTGATCACTTCAAATACTATATTTCATCTAAAGGCCGTGCACTCACACTGTTGCAACATGCATACAACATTGTGTCTCGTCCGTGTTTAATGGCCGCCCCCCAATGCATTTCCAATGGAAGTCACGTGGTTTGAGGCTTTGTACACACATATCAGACGAACATGCTCTGTGCTGTCCGTGTTTACTGCCGCCTCAATGCTTTTCCAATGGAAGTCACGTGGTTTGACAAAACATTATTGTTTGATGGCTGTGTTGTGCCCCCCTCCCCCGCATCAAACAAAAATGTTTGGTCAAACCATGTGACTTCCATTGGAAATGCATCCGGGCGGCCATTAAACACGGACAAGACACGGACAAGACAGCCGTCTCAATAGTGTGACTGAGGCCTTAAAATAACAAATGACCGAAAATAGCCGATCCACAAGCTCACAACACGTCGCGCTGCGACATGTTGTGAGCTTGTGAATCGGCTATTTCACAGAAGACACCCCGGGGCTTCTATGGAATCCAAATGATTGAAATCAGTCGTGGCGACTGTGAACTTTACTCCATGTTGTGTACTGTACGTGCATGAACCTAGTACACACATCATGGACGCCTGGCTGCCTTCTTACCCTGACTGCAGAGCAAGCCATCTTGCAGGTGACGGAGGACTCGTCTTTCAGAGTGCTCTGTAGCAAAGGCATCAAGTCCACCAGGGACAGAGGGTTACCTGCAGCACAGAGGGACGAGGATGGAGGGGAAGAGGGGAAAGGGAAGAAGACATTTTAATTGCTATGTTTTACGTTGAGGTGAATTTACACTTATTACACTTGACTGGTTCATATGGGCATTTATAGCCATTAAAGAAATACAGGAAAAAAAAGTATATAGAAAAATCACACCGGTGTGAAGTGTACGGCTCTTATCACCGTACATCATCATACATCCTCTCGTTACGAAATGTTTGTGTTTACCACTGACATAGAAACATAGCTTTTTCAGAAAACTGTCAGGATGTAGAAGACATTTTTAGAATCTGATCTCAGGTCAAAATGGGTTATATATGTTCTCTTCGTAATTTGATGCGGCAGGGGTGTCAAACTCATTTTGGGGCAAGGGCCACATTGCGCGAAAGGTGACTTGATGAGGGCCGCGGCCAGTTGCAGCTCACGTGCGTTGACTTACAGTTGTCACTTGGCTTTGTTTTCTAGACTGTTTATTGACATAAATTGACTTTATTTGTATTACAGTTGTAGGCTACAAGACGTTTGGTATGAGAGGTGGAAAAAAGACCCAATAATCGAATAGTTAAAAATGAATCATTATTTTATCAAAAATATCCATAATGGCAAATTGACATGTAGCCATCATGAAAGCTGACACTTTGCATCTCTTTGCTTTGACTATCGTGTGTAAGTAGACAATATTCCTCACTTGTTAAGGGAAATGAAACAATACTGAGCTGTAACAACTATGGTTAGCCTCTCCATGTCCTGCTGTATCAGAGTGTGAGGAGAGAAATCCACAACAACTCAACTAGTAGTTGAATAGACTGTTAACAAGCCCATCAGTGACAACATTCCGCACCTGGGCAGAGACAAAGCCGTCTACAGCAGGGCCATTAGCGGGGCAGGTGGGGGAGTAGCAGCGTCGTTTCCTTTTTGAAAATCATCTCAAGGGCCGCATTGGACCTCTCCCTGGGCCGCATGCAGCCCACGGATCACCAGTTTGACACCCCTGCAGCCTAGTTCGTCACGTCACGCTGCAGTGTCTTACAGAAGTTGCAAATTATTGCCGATGGACAAGCTGGCAATGTGGGAGCGTTTAGTGATTAAAGGCCCGCGGCATACTGCAGTGTTTAGGTGAGAACCGACTCACCGTGGTGGTTGGAACTACAACATGACATCACTGAGCCACGGTGATAACAGACTCACTGCAGTGGTTGGAACTACAACATGACATCACTGAGCCACGGTGATAACAGACTCACCGCGGTGGTTGGAACTACAACATGACATCACTGAGCCACGGTGATAACAGACTCACTGCGGTGGTTGGAAAACTACAACATGACATCACTGAGCCACGGTGATAACAGACTCACTGGTGGTTGTAAAACTACAACATGACATCACTGAGCCACGGTGATAACAGACTCCATGGTTGCCATGGTTACCCAATATTACCGTGAAGGCCATTTTGGAGCAGTTTGGAACTACATTTTGGTCAAGACTGACGCCATGTTTGATGAGGTCAGATTTCAGTCAGCTTGACTTAAAAGATGATTACACAGAGTGTGAGGAGCATTAGTCAAAGAGAAGAGAGAGGGAGACACAGACCATTAGATCACACATAGAAAGATAAACCCTTACGACTTTATATTCTGCTGTAATACCATCATAAACATTCCTGGATTGTATAAGAAAGACATCACTGGTTGAAGACACCCCATGACCACTAGTTAAGAAACCTATAAGAGACCAAACGTATATATATCTATAGTTTTGTTTCTGAAATGGGTCGTCCGTTCAGGTATCATGAGTGGAAAGAAGAATACGACAGAAAGACGGAGGCTGAAATCCAGACGATGATCCAGGAGAGACGAGTGAAGATTCAGGAGGTCAAACGCTCAGTAGAGCTCAGCAGGAAATATGCAGACACAGTGATAGCAGGCAGTGTGCAGGTCTTCACTGCTCTGATCAGCTGTATTGAGAGAAGCCAGGCTGAGCTCATTGGTGTGATTGAAGAGAAGCTGAAAACAACAGAGAAACAGGCTGAAGGCTTCGTCAAAGATCTGAAACAGGAAATCACTCAGTTGGAGAAGAGAAGCACTGAGCTGAAGCAGCGCTCACACACTGAAGACCACCTCCACCTCCTCCAGAACGTCACATCCATCAACACCCCTCCACCCACCAAGGACTGGGTGAAGGTCAATGTCCATCAGTCTTCATGTGTGGAGGCTGTGAGGACAGCTGTGTCTCAGCTGGAGAAGACACTCAGTCAGGAGATGCAGAGGATGGGTGATGTTGAGCTGAGGATGATCAAGAGATATGCAGTGAATGTGACCCTGGACCCTGATACAGCACATCCCATACTCATCCTGTCTGACGATGGAAAGCAAGTGAGTCGTGGAAACATACAGAAGAATCTCCCAGAGAACAAAGAGAGATTCTCTTATGGTGCCTATGTCTTAGGCAAACAAAGCTTCTCCTCAGGAAGGTTTTACTATGAGGTTCAGGTTGGAGGGAGGAATTACTGGGAAATTGGAGTGGTCAGAGAGTCCACCGACAGGAGGACATCTTTAAGCACACGCCGATGCCCCAACAGAAATGGTTGCTGGACTATAGCGTTGAGGAATGGAGAGGAGTACCAGGCTAATGCTCACCCTCCTGTCCTCCTCCCTGTAAGAGAGAAGCTCCAGAAAGTGGGAGTGTTTGTGGATTATGAGGAGGGTCTGGTCTCCTTTTATGACGTGGAGACCAGAGTTCACTTCTACTCGTTCACTGGCTGCTCCTTCACTGAGAAACTATATCTATTCTTCAGTCCCCGGTATTTATTTGTAAACGGTGCTCCCCTGACCATCTCTCCTGTCAACATGGACGCTGTTCTTGGAGGGAACATGACACCTCCAACTTCATAAAGAAGAAAAACATGGGGCACGGTGGCACAGCTGGTAGTGCTGTCGCCTCACAGCTAGAAGGTCCTGGGTTCGATTCGAAAAAAAAACAAACAAACAATATAGCTGCAAGCGGTGATGAGATGGGGTCAAACCTTTAAAGCCATAAAAGCAATATAGAAAAGTCTCACCAGTGTGAAGTGAGGGGCGCTCTTATCATCGTACATCATCTCGTTACGCAATGTTTGTGTTTACACAAACACGCTTTCTTTTTTTGAGGGGGGGTGTCATGGCCACTGTTACAATCCAATCATCTAAAGAAAAAAACCCAATCAACCAAGTTATTATTGCGTCATCAATATTGGTGAAAATAATGAGGATTATTTTAAGACCGATCCGATTGTTAAGGCCAGCCGATATGGCCGATTCCGATACGCTACTATTATATCGTGCGTCTCTACTTTATATACTGTATGTTCTCTTCGTAATTTGATGTCGTAATTTGATGTGCGTCACGTCACGCTACAGTTGCAAATTATTGCCGATGGACAAGCTGGCAATGTGTGAGCGTTTAGTGATTAAAGGCCCGCGGAATACTGCAGTGTTTAGGTGAGAACCGACACACCGTGGTGGTTGGAACTACAACATGACATCACTGAGCCACGGTGATAACCGACTCACCGCGGTGGTTGGAAAACTACAAGAGGACATCACTGAGCCACGGTGATAACAGACTCACCGCGGTGGTTGGAAAACTACAACATGACATCACTGAGCTACGGTGATAACAGACTCATTGGTGGTTGAAAACTACAACATGACATCACTGAGCCACGGTGATAACCGACTCACCGCGGTGGTTGGAAAACTACAACATGACATCACTGAGCCACGGTGATAACAGACTCACCGCGGTGGTTGGAAAACTACAACATGACATCACTGAGCCAGTGATAACCGACTCACCGCGGTGGTTGGAAAACTACAAGATGACATCACTGAGCCACGGTGATAACAGACTCACTGGTGGTTGGAAAACTACAACATGACATCACTGAGCCACGGTGATAACAGACTCACTGGTGGTTGGAAAACTACAACATGACATCACTGAGCCACGGTGATAACAGACTCACCACGGTGGTTGGAAAACTACAACATGACATCACTGAGCCACGGTGATAACAGACTCACCGCGGTGGTTGGAAAACTACAAGATGACATCACTGAGCCACGGTGATAACAGACTCACTGGTGGTTGTAAAACTACAACATGACATCACTGAGCCACGGTGATAACAGACTCCATGGTTGCCATGGTTACCCAATATTACCGTGAAGGCCATTTTGGAGCAGTTTGGAACTACATTTTGGTCAAGACTGACGCCATGTTTGATGAGGTCAGATTTCAGTCAGCTTGACTTAAAAGATGATTACACAGAGTGTGAGGAGCATTAGTCAAAGAGAAGAGAGAGGGAGACACAGACCATTAGATCACACATAGAAAGATAAACCCTTACGACTTTATATTCTGCTGTAATACCATCATAAACATTCCTGGATTGTATAAGAAAGACATCACTGGTTGAAGACACCCCATGACCACTAGTTAAGAAACCTATAAGAGACCAAACGTATATATATCTATAGTTTTGTTTCTGAAATGGGTCGTCCGTTCAGGTATCATGAGTGGAAAGAAGAATACGACAGAAAGACGGAGGCTGAAATCCAGACGATGATCCAGGAGAGACGAGTGAAGATTCAGGAGGTCAAACGCTCAGTAGAGCTCAGCAGGAAATATGCAGACACAGTGATAGCAGGCAGTGTGCAGGTCTTCACTGCTCTGATCAGCTGTATTGAGAGAAGCCAGGCTGAGCTCATTGGTGTGATTGAAGAGAAGCTGAAAACAACAGAGAAACAGGCTGAAGGCTTCGTCAAAGATCTGAAACAGGAAATCACTCAGTTGGAGAAGAGAAGCACTGAGCTGAAGCAGCGCTCACACACTGAAGACCACCTCCACCTCCTCCAGAACGTCACATCCATCAACACCCCTCCACCCACCAAGGACTGGGTGAAGGTCAATGTCCATCAGTCTTCATGTGTGGAGGCTGTGAGGACAGCTGTGTCTCAGCTGGAGAAGACACTCAGTCAGGAGATGCAGAGGATGGGTGATGTTGAGCTGAGGATGATCAAGAGATATGCAGTGAATGTGACCCTGGACCCTGATACAGCACATCCCATACTCATCCTGTCTGACGATGGAAAGCAAGTGAGTCGTGGAAACATACAGAAGAATCTCCCAGAGAACAAAGAGAGATTCTCTTATGGTGCCTATGTCTTAGGCAAACAAAGCTTCTCCTCAGGAAGGTTTTACTATGAGGTTCAGGTTGGAGGGAGGAATTACTGGGAAATTGGAGTGGTCAGAGAGTCCACCGACAGGAGGACATCTTTAAGCACACGCCGATGCCCCAACAGAAATGGTTGCTGGACTATAGCGTTGAGGAATGGAGAGGAGTACCAGGCTAATGCTCACCCTCCTGTCCTCCTCCCTGTAAGAGAGAAGCTCCAGAAAGTGGGAGTGTTTGTGGATTATGAGGAGGGTCTGGTCTCCTTTTATGACGTGGAGACCAGAGTTCACTTCTACTCGTTCACTGGCTGCTCCTTCACTGAGAAACTATATCTATTCTTCAGTCCCCGGTATTTATTTGTAAACGGTGCTCCCCTGACCATCTCTCCTGTCAACATGGACGCTGTTCTTGGAGGGAACATGACACCTCCAACTTCATAAAGAAGAAAAACATGGGGCACGGTGGCACAGCTGGTAGTGCTGTCGCCTCACAGCTAGAAGGTCCTGGGTTCGATTCGAAAAAAAAACAAACAAACAATATAGCTGCAAGCGGTGATGAGATGGGGTCAAACCTTTAAAGCCATAAAAGCAATATAGAAAAGTCTCACCAGTGTGAAGTGAGGGGCGCTCTTATCATCGTACATCATCTCGTTACGCAATGTTTGTGTTTACACAAACACGCTTTCTTTTTTTGAGGGGGGGTGTCATGGCCACTGTTACAATCCAATCATCTAAAGAAAAAAACCCAATCAACCAAGTTATTATTGCGTCATCAATATTGGTGAAAATAATGAGGATTATTTTAAGACCGATCCGATTGTTAAGGCCAGCCGATATGGCCGATTCCGATACGCTACTATTATATCGTGCGTCTCTACTTTATATACTGTATGTTCTCTTCGTAATTTGATGTCGTAATTTGATGTGCGTCACGTCACGCTACAGTTGCAAATTATTGCCGATGGACAAGCTGGCAATGTGTGAGCGTTTAGTGATTAAAGGCCCGCGGAATACTGCAGTGTTTAGGTGAGAACCGACACACCGTGGTGGTTGGAACTACAACATGACATCACTGAGCCACGGTGATAACCGACTCACCGCGGTGGTTGGAAAACTACAAGAGGACATCACTGAGCCACGGTGATAACAGACTCACCGCGGTGGTTGGAAAACTACAACATGACATCACTGAGCTACGGTGATAACAGACTCATTGGTGGTTGAAAACTACAACATGACATCACTGAGCCACGGTGATAACCGACTCACCGCGGTGGTTGGAAAACTACAACATGACATCACTGAGCCACGGTGATAACAGACTCACCGCGGTGGTTGGAAAACTACAACATGACATCACTGAGCCAGTGATAACCGACTCACCGCGGTGGTTGGAAAACTACAAGATGACATCACTGAGCCACGGTGATAACAGACTCACTGGTGGTTGGAAAACTACAACATGACATCACTGAGCCACGGTGATAACAGACTCACTGGTGGTTGGAAAACTACAACATGACATCACTGAGCCACGGTGATAACAGACTCACCACGGTGGTTGGAAAACTACAACATGACATCACTGAGCCACGGTGATAACAGACTCACCGCGGTGGTTGGAAAACTACAAGATGACATCACTGAGCCACGGTGATAACCGACTCACCGCGGTGGTTGGAAAACTACAACATGACATCACTGAGCCAGTGATAACCGACTCACGGCGGTGGTTGGAAAACTACAAGATGACATCACTGAGCCACGGTGATAACAGACTAACTGGTGGTTGGAAAACTACAACATGACATCACTGAGCCACGGTGATAACAGACTCACCGCGGTGGTTGGAAAACTACAACATGACATCACTGAGCCACAGTGATAACAGAATCACTGGTGGTTGGGAAACTACAACTCGTGGGAACCGGGCCGGCACCCTGGGTGCGTTCCTGTGGGTGAAAAGGCGTCTTCGGCAGGGAAAGCCATTGGGAAAAACCTGTAAAAGATGTAATGTCCTTGGCAGTAAATGTCGCTATGACTATATACTATTAAAAAGAATCACACCCGTGTGAAGTGAGGGGCACTCTTATCATCATACATCATCTCATTCCGGCCAATCACAATTTTCGTCCTCACTTTTATCTTCAATATGTACTTTTCTCAACCAATCAAATCATGTGAAGGTCATTTTGGAGCCTTTTGGAACTACATTTTGGTCAAGACTGACGCCATGTTTGATGAGGTCAGATTTCAGTCAGCTTGACTTAAAAGATGATTACACAGAGTGTGAGGAGCATTAGTCAAAGAGAAAAGAGAGGGAGACACAGACCATTAGATCACACATAGAAAGATAAACCCTTACAACTTAATATTCTGCTGTGATCACATCATAAACATTCCTGGACCATATAAGAAAGACATCATTGGTTGAAGACACCCCATGACCACTAGTTAAGAAACCTATAAGAGACCAAACGTATATATCTATAGTTTTGTTTCTGAAATGGGTCGTCCGTTCAGGTATCATGAGTGGAAAGAAGAATACGACGATGATCCAGGAGAGACGAGTGAAGATTCAGGAGGTCAAACGCTCAGTAGAGCTCAGCAGGAAATATGCAGACACAGTGATAGCAGGCAGTGTGCAGGTCTTCACTGCTCTGATCAGCTGTATTGAGAGAAGCCAGGCTGAGCTCATTGGTGTGATTGAAGAGTCGCTGAAAACAACAGAGAAACAGGCTGAAGGCTTCGTCAAAGATCTGAAACAGGAAATCACTCAGTTGGAGAAGAGAAGCGCTGAGCTGAAGCAGCGCTCACACTCTGAAGACCACCTCCACCTCCTCCAGAACGTCACATCCATCAACAACCCTCCACCCACCAAGGACTGGACGAAGGTCAATGTCCATCAGTCTTCATGTGTGGAGGCTGTGAGGACAGCTGTGTCTCAGCTGGAGAAGACACTCAGTCAGGAGATGCAGAGGATGGGTGATGTTGAGCTGAGGATGATCAAGAGATATGCAGTGAATGTGACCCTGGACCCTGATACAGCACATCCCATACTCATCCTGTCTGACGATGGAAAGCAAGTGAGTTGTGGAAACATACGGAAGAATCTCCCAGAGAACAAAGAGAGATTCTCTCATGTTGCCTATGTCTTAGGCAAACAAAGCTTCTCCTCAGGAAGGTTTTACTATGAGGTTCAGGTTGGAGGGACGAATTACTGGGTAATAGGAGTGGTCAGAGAGTCCACCGACAGGAGGGAATTTGTAATCACACGCCGATGCCCCAACATAAATGGTTGCTGGACTATAGCGTTTGCGAATGGAGAGGAGTACCAGGCTTATGCTGACCCTCCTGTCCTCCTCCCTGTAAGAGAGAAGCTCCAGGAAGTGGGAGTTTTGTGGATTATGAGGAGGGTCTGGTCTCATTCTATGATGTGGAGACCAGAGTTCACTTCTACTCGTTCACTGGCTGCTCCTTCACTGAGAAACTATATCCATTCTTCAGTCCCCGGTATTTTTATGTAAACGATTATCCCCTGACCATCTCTCCTGTCAACATGGACGCTGTTCTTGGAGGGAACATGACCCCTCCAACTTCATAAAGAAGAAAAACAATAAAGCTGCAAGCGGTGATGAGATGGGGTCAAACCTTTAAAGCCATAAAAGCAATATAGAAAAAGATATATAGAAAAGTCTCACCAGTGTGAAGTGAGGGGCGCTCTTATCATCGTACATCATCTCGTTACGCAATGTTTGTGTTTACACAAACACTCTTTTTTTTAGGGGGGGTGTCATGGCCACTGTTACAATCCAATCATCTATAGAAATAAACCCAATCAACCAAGTTATTATTGCGTCATCAATATCGGTGAAAATAATGAGGATTATTTTAAGACCGATCCGATTGTTAAGGCCAGCCGATATGGCCGATTCCGATATGCTACTATTATATTGTGCGTCTCTACTTTATATAATTATGTTCTCTTCGTAATTTGATGTCGTAATTTGATGTTCGTCACGTCACGCTACAGTTGCAAATTATTGCCGATGGACAAGCTGGCAATGTGTGAGCGTTTAGTGATTAAAGGCCCGCGGCATACTGCAGTGTTTAGGTGAGAACCGACACACCGTGGTGGTTGAAACTACAACATGACATCACTGAGCCACGGTGATAACAGACTCACCACGGTGGTTGGAAAACTACAACATGACATCACTGAGCTACGGTGATAACCGACTCACCGCGGTGGTTGGAAAACTACAAGAGGACATCACTGAGCTACGGTGATAACCGACTCACCGCGGTGGTTGGAAAACTACAACATGACATCACTGAGCTACGGTGATAACCGACTCACCGCGGTGGTTGGAAAACTACAAGAGGACATCACTGAGCCACGGTGATAACAGACTCACCGCGGTGGTTGGAAAACTACAAGATGACATCACTGAGCCACGGTGATAACAGACTCACCGCGGTGGTTGGAAAACTACAACATGACATCACTGAGCTACGGTGATAACCGACTCACCGCGGTGGTTGGAAAACTACAACATGACATCACTGAGCTATGGTGATAACCGACTCAACGCGGTGGTTGGAAAACTACAAGATGACATCACTGAGCCACGGTGATAACAGACTCACCGCGGTGGTTGGAAAACTACAACATGACATCACTGAGCCACGGTGATAACCGACTCACTGGTGGTTGGGAAACTACAACATGACATCACTGAGCCACGGTGATAACTGTCTCACCGCGGTGGTGGGAAAACTACAACATGACATCACTGAGCCACGGTGATAACAGACTCACCGCGGTGGTTGGAAAACTACAACATGACATCACTGAGCAACGGTGATAACCGACTCACTGGTGGTTGGAAAACTACAACATGACATCACTGAGCGACGGAGATAACAGACTCACCGCGGTGGTTGGAAAACTACAACATGACATCACTGAGCCACAGTGATAACAGACTCACTGGTGGTTGGGAACTACAACTCGCCGGAACCGGGCCGGCACCCTGGGTGCATTCCTGTGGGTGAAAAGGCGTCTTCGGCAGGGGAAGCCATTGGGAAAAACCTGTAAAAGATGTAATGTCCTTGGCAGTAAATGTCGCTATGACTATATACTATTAAAAAAAATCACACCCGTGTGAAGTGAGGGGCACTCTTATCATCATACATCATCTCATTCCGGCCAATCACAATTTTCGTCCTCACTTTTATCTTCAATATGTACTTTTCTCAGCCAATCAAATCATGTGAAGGTCATTTTGGAGCCTTTTGGAACTACATTTTGGTCAAGACTGACGCCATGTTTGATGAGGTCAGATTTCAGTCAGCTTGACTTAAAAGATGATTACACAGAGTGTGAGGAGCATTAGTCAAAGAGAAGAGAGAGGTAGACACAGACCATTAGATCTCACATAGAAAGATAAACCCTTACGACTTTATATTCTGCTGTAATACCATCATAAACATTCCTGGATTGTATAAGACAGACAAAACTGGTTGAAGACACCCCATGACCACTAGTTAAGATTAAGAAACCTATAAGAGACCAAACCTATATATCTATAGTTTTGTTTCTGAAATGGTTCGTCCGTTCAGGTATCATGAGTGGAAAGAAGAATACGACAGAAAGACGGAGGCTGAAATCCAGACGATGATCCAGGAGAGACGAGTGAAGATTCAGGAGGTCAAACGCTCAGTAGAGCTCAGCAGAAAATATGCAGACACAGTGATAGCAGGCAGTGTGCAGGTCTTCACCGCTCTGATCAGCTGTATTGAGAGAAGCCAGGCTGAGCTCATTGGTGTGATTGAAGAGAAGCTGAAAACAACAGAGAAACAGGCTGAAGGCTTCGTCAAAGATCTGAAACAGGAAATCACTCAGTTGGAGAAGAGAAGCTCTGAAGACCACCTCCACCTCCTCCAGAACGTCACATCCATCAACACCCCTCCACCCACCAAGGACTGGACGAAGGTCAATGTCCATCAGTCTTCATGTGTGGGGACTGTGAGGACAGCTGTGTCTCAGCTGGAGAAGACACTCAGTCAGGAGATGCAGAGGATGGGTGATGTTGAGCTGAGGATGATCAAGAGATATGCAGTGAATGTGACCCTGGACCCTGATACAGCACATCCCATACTCATCCTGTCTGACGATGGAAAGCAAGTGAGTCGTGGAAACATACGGAAGAATCTCCCAGAGAACAAAGAGAGATTCTCTCATGTTGCCTATGTCTTAGGCAAACAAAGCTTCTCCTCAGGAAGGTTTTACTATGAGGTTCAGGTTGGAGGGACGAATTACTGGGTAATAGGAGTGGTCAGAGAGTCCACCGACAGGAGGGAATTTTATATCACACACCGATGCCCCAACATGAATGGTTGCTGGACTATAGCGATTTGGAATGGAGAGGAGTACCAGGCTAATGCTCACCCTCCTGTCCTCCTCCCTGTAAGAGAGAAGCTCCAGAAAGTGGGAGTGTTTGTGGATTATGAGGAGGGTCTGGTCTCCTTTTATGACGTGGAGACCGAGGTCCACCTCTACTCTTTCACTGGCTGCTCCTTCACTGAGAGACTATATCCATTCTTCAATCCCAGGAATGCTACTCCCCTGACCATCACTCCTGTCAAAATGGACGCTGTTCTTGGAGGGAACACGACGCCTCTAACTTCAAAAAGAAGAAAAACAATATAGCTGCAAGCAGCGATAAGGTGGGACCAAGAAAGAGGACAATACGCAATAAGAACAATATGCACAAATAAGACTCATGAGCCGAGTTGTCAGTACACGGATTTGAACACACAACCTTGTGGTCCGAAGGCAAGAGCTCTACTGACTGAGCTACACAGAGACATCAGTCACTACATTGAAAATCAGTGTATTTGATAATAGTGTGTGTCCTGGTTAAGTTTTGCTGTAATTGTTCTCACATACAAACTTCTCTTCAACTGGGATTTCAGATAATGGTCCATAGATTGTGTGTAGGACGTTTCACGCAAATTGCTCAAAAGTCCAGGCAGAAAATCAGGTATAAGCATTTTTCAAACTGCTCAAAATGGCGGAAAACCTGAGGGCGGAGCTTACTTGTCAAAGTGACAGATGTGTTCCCCCTGAGTCAAGGAACATGTGGAAACAAGTGCCATGACTTTTGGCCAAACGAGGCATGAGTTAAGCCTGTTCAAAGGTTTCATTTTCAAAAAATCGCTATAGCCAATTGGAGTAAGACTGCTTTCAGTGCTATTTGGCATGACCCTCTACCATACTGTAAAGTGTAATAAGACTGCTTTCAGTGCTATTTGGCATGACCCTCTACCATACTGTAAAGTGTAATAAGACTGCTTTCAGTGCTCTTTGGCATGACCCTCTACCATACTGTAAAGTGTAATAAGACTGCTTTCAGTGCTATTTGGCATGACCCTCTACCATACTGTAAAGTGTAATAAGACTGCTTTCAGTGCTATTTGGCATGACCCTCTACCATACTGTAAAGTGTAATAAGACTGCTTTCAGTGCTATTTGGCATGACCCTCTACCATACTGTAAAGTGTAATAAGACTGCTTTCAGTGCTATTTGGCATGCCCCTCTACCATACTGTAAAGTGTAATAAGACTGCTTTCAGTGCTATTTGGCATGACCCTCTACCATACTGTAAAGTGTAATAAGACTGCTTTCAGTGCTATTTGGCATGACCCTCTACCATACTGTAAAGTGTAATAAGACTGCTTTCAGTGCTATTTGGCATGACCCTCTACCATACTGTAAAGTGTAATAAGACTGCTTTCAGTGCTATTTGGCATGACCCTCTACCATACTGTAAAGTGTAATAAGACTGCTTTCAGTGCTATTTGGCATGACCCTCTACCATACTGTAAAGTGTAATAAGACTGCTTTCAGTGCTGTTTGGCATGACCCTCTACCATACTGTAAAGTGTAATAAGACATGACCCTCTACCATACTGTAAAGTGTAATAAGACATGACCCTCTACCATACTGTAAAGTGTAATAAGACATGACCCTCTACCATACTGTAAAGTGTAATAAGACATGACCCTCTACCATACTGTAAAGTGTAATAAGACATGACCCTCTACCATACTGTAAAGTGTAATAAGACATGACCCTCTACCATACTGTAAAGTGTAATAAGACATGACCCTCTACCATACTGTAAAGTGTAATAAGCAAATGACGCTTCATGTAGGTATTAGGTGCAGAAGAAGTAGTTTCACAAAACAGTAATTTTCATTGGCTCATAAAAACGTCATGTTTTCACTTAACCCATTGATACCTGAGGCTGAATCTGGGAACGCCTTCTAGGGCCTGACCTAAGGTTTCTGAAAACCTTCAAATTTTGATTCATTATTTTTTTAAATAGTTATGTTTTTTCAAAAATAGCAGACCTACAAGTTCATAGCGCGCCACTCGGTGGCGCGCTATGAGCTTGTAGATCTGCTATTTTTCAATAGCTAAATTATAACAATAGCTGATGAGACACAGAGAGAGCGCCGGCATCAAGGGTAGAACAACGTATAGGTTGCACCAGGCATCAATGGGTTAACAAAAATGTGCTACGGTTATTTGTCCGTATAGGTCCAAAGTTCACGTGTAGAAGCTTTCGTGCATTTTGATCAAAGATCCTGGGAGCAGATACATTTTAACTGTTTTTCATATAATTCAAAATGGCGGGTGATCCAAAGGTCAGAGGTCAAAAGTCAGAACACGAAAGTTGTTCGGCATGAGGAGACACATATGTGTATCAAAGTGTAATTGCCGACGGTCAAACGGTTCATGAGATATGCACGTTCAAAGTTTGCATTTTCAATTGAGCGCTACCATTTGGCCAATCGTCATGGGCTTCGTATAGTCACCGTTTGGCATGGCCCTCTACCAGATTACTTCTGATACCCAGCTGAAGACATCAAGACATTCCTGAGACCATTCATGTTCCTGGAAGATGCTTCTAAACTTGTATTCTATTGTATTTAAGGTAATGATCTGTATCTTGTGATAGTGTATACGTATGTCTCTTGTTGTTGTTGTTGTTGTTGTATGTTTACTGTACTGTGTCTTTCAGAGCTCTTATTATCTGCTGTAAAATGAATTGCCCAGCTTGGGACATATAAATAAACTTGACCTTGACCTATTACTAGTTTGATCACTTCAAATAGTCTTTCATCTTAAAATAACCAATGACCGAAAATAGCCAATCTACAAGCCCACCACGTGTTGTGAGCTTGTAGATCTGCTATTTTCAGGGCGCGCTGGGCTTTTATATGGAATCCAAAATGACTTACATCAGTCGTGCCGACTGAGAACTTTAACCCATTTTGACCTGAGATCAGATTCTAAAAAATGTCTTCTACATCCTGACAGTTTTCTGAAAAAGCTATGTTTCTGTCAGTCGTTCTTTGATTTTTCAAAAATAGCAGACCTACAAGCTCGTAGCGCGTCACTCGGTGGCGCGCTATGAGCTTGTAGATCTGCTATTTTTTCCAATAGCTAAAGCATAACATAATGCTGACACCAAAAGGGGTTCCCGCCCCAAAATGGGTTTTAATCCACGTTTATGCTATTACTGACCCGTTGTGTTCCGCACACTGGCCAGCCAGCTGTGTATGTTGTAGCGTGTCTTGGTGAGCGCAGCCTGGATGATGGCGCCGCACAGGATGGCAGTGGCTCCTCGGATCTGAGGGTCCCCGTGCTGCACCAGGCACAGCACGTCGCTGACATACTGCTGCTCTGCAAGGACACGAGGAGGGGGACAACGGCCATCAAATCTCATGACTCAAACAGTGTAGGGCATTTACTTCTAGTCATTTTTAATAGTTGACTAGTTGCCTAGTTTACTAGTCGACTAGTCGACTAGTTGTTTAACTACCTATTATGTAAAAAATAAAATAAAAAAATAAACTTTTTTTTTTTTTTTTGAAATAAATATTTGTACATTTAAAAACTGTGTACATGGTGACTATAACTATAATCTACCTGATCTTGAGGCCTACAAAATCGGGAAAAAAAATAAAAAAAATACACTTTTTTTTTCTTATCAACTAGTCAACTAGTACCAACAAGGTCGACTAGTGGATTTACTAGTCGAATAGTAAACTAGTCGACTAGTTGCTTAATGCCCTAACTCAAACAGTGTGCCCCCCAACCCACAGGCGCCGTTTCCTAAACAATTAACACAATATGTACTATAGTGTTGTCCCGATCCGATCGGGTGATCTGAAATCGGGGCCAATCACGTCATTTTCAAATGATCGGAATCGGATCGGGAGCCAAAAAACGTGATCGGGACATCCCTAGTATCAATTCCATATCATGATGTTAGACTGGATATTGTCTGTGATGTGGGATATTGTACTATTGTGATGTGGCATAAATACCTGTTCTATAAAATATAAATATCGGATCGAGAAAAATCGGTATGGGCTGTTGCTCAAAATCAAATGATCGGAATCGGATCGGGAGCAAAAAATCGGATTAACCAATACATCATTATTTTGCTATGATTCCATGCTTTCATAGAAAGAAGAAAAAAACACAATGACAGTCATTCTAATAAAAGTATAGTCACATTTTGCCTTTCAATAATTGAAAGGCGACTGAGAAATCTAATCCATGTCTGCAAGTAGACAGAGGACACACACCGGGGACCCCCACAAGGTAAAAACTCTGTAAATTCTCGAAGGTGTAATGCAACGGAAATGGTGGACATTTTATTTTGAAGTTTCAAACGGTTTCAAGTTGAAACACCGGTCTGAAGTTTCTGAACCAATCAGAGCGTCGCATCCCTTCAGGCGATGGGACGGTAGCTAGGGTCGGTAGCTATGCTATACCAGCGCATGCTGTGTGTTAGTTTACAATTCAGATAGACGGCCAGCTGTACCAGTTTACTGTTATGTGGCTTATTTCTACCCTATAATGTTTTCAGATACATATTTTAGCGTGATGATTAAGTTGAAACCGAGTAATACACTCTCTGGATGTTATCTTGAATGGGAATAAAAACGGAGGATTTCTGTAATCAGTAGCAGCTGTGTTTACCTGTTTGGACGGATGCGGAGATACAGTATGGGGAATTAAACGGGTGAGCTTCATTTTTATTGGCTTTTATCGATGTGGGCCTCGACACGTCATCACGCAGCACGTTTTCGTTTTCAGGAAGTAATAAAAAATATATTTTTATGGACTTTTGATATAAAAACACACAAAAATGAGAATTTTCCCATTTGTTTGGCATCCATTGTTAGGTATGCCCATTATGATGACCACAGAGATGGTCTAAAAGTGTGATTTTTTTTTTTCATTTCACTACACCTTTAACTTTCGGACCTGCATATAAAATGCTCTAAAAGACATTATGTTGTACCCTCTGCAGGGATCCCGTCCAGCGGTTCCAGGTACAGGGAGTTGAAGAAGGCTTCAGGGTGCAGCGCCGCTGCTGCCCCAATGCAGCTGACCGCCAGGGCCTTGACGCTCACACGGACCTCCTTGTCGGGGATCAGACCTGAAGGAAACATTAGCAGCGACAAAATGGTGCATTTATAGCCATTTTATCCAATGCGTTTTATCCATAGATGTGCATTACATTCACCCATTCATACACCGATGGCGGAGGAAACCTGCACATCGGGAGCAATTAGGGGTTCAGAGTAGGGCATTCACTTCTAGTCATTTTTACTAGTTGTTTAACCACCTATTATGTTTAAAGAAAAAGAATAAAATATGTGTACATTTAAAAACTGTGTACATTGGTGACTATAACTATAATCTACCTGATCTTGAGGCCTACAAAATCGGGGGAAAAAAATAAAAAATAAACTTTTTTTTTTTCAACTAGTCAACTAGTACCAACAAGGTCGACTAGTGGATTTACTAGTAGACTAGTGAACTAGTCGACTAGTTGCTTAATGCCCTAGTTCAGAGTCTTGCTCAAGGACGACACTTCGACACTAACTCTGGGGGAGCCCACAGGGATCGAACAGGGAACCTCATGGTTCCCATCCGGCTGCTCTACCGGCCACTGAGCCACTCCCGCCCCCATAAACATTACGCTGTATAGGATGAATGTGAAGGCCAGGGTCGTGCACACATAGACGTCAAAGGGGGCTTCAGCCCCTGCCCTTTAACCCGTCTTTAACCCATTCAGGCCTGACGTCGAAATTTAAATTTTCTTTTTTCTAAATCATGACAATTTTCTGAAAGATTTGAGGCACATTTTAACGATTTTTCAAAAATAGCAGACCTACAAGTTCATAGCGCGCCACTCGGTGGCGCGCTATGAGCTTGTAGATCTGCTATTTTTCAATAGCTAAATTATAACATAATGTTTAAAACACCAAAAGGAGTTCCCGCCCAGAATGGGTTAAAACAACTGCCCTCTCCATACCATGAATGCAGCATTTACTGTGGTAAAATAAATGCAAATTCCTCTCCTTTCCATGCCGTTGCCGTTAGGCAGCATTCAGGAGAATTGCTTTTTTCCCCCCAAGGTTTCCTGAACTTGAACGCAGCATTTTGCGTTGAACAAATTTGCTTAGAAATCCATGTCGTTAGCCACTCGGTGGCACGCTATGAGCTTGTAGATCTGCTATTTTTCAATAGCTAAAGCATAACATAATGCTAACACCAAAAGGGGTTATCACATTATGTGCCCTTTTATTCTTTCAAATTGGCGACCCAGGGTGCCCACTTTTAGACCCACTTTTTGACATAAAAAAAAAAAACATTGTCCACAGACGTCCTGGGCACTACATGCGGTAATTCCTAGGACGTCTGTGGACGTTTTGGGCACAAAATGTGTTAACAGAATATGGGCTGTGTCTTTCCGGTTGTCAATGAATCCAAAAGTCTGTAATATGTATTGTTGTTGCTTGTTGCTGTACATCCCATGACCTCATTTGTTTGTTTGTTTGTTTGTTTTTTACTATTCTGTTTCTTCAGTTGATGTTTTTGTTTTAATGTATGCCTTGTTTGTCTTTTGTGTCTCTTGCATATTCAAAAATTCAAAAAATAAAGAGTTAAACAAAAAAACAAAAATGTGTTAACAGTATACTGTATAATGATGATCTGAGAAGCACTGATATGGAAACATAGGTTTTTCAGAAAACCGTAATGATTTAGAAGACATTCTGTAGAATGGGGTACTCGGGTCTAAATGGGTTTTGAACTGCTTCTTTCACACACTCACCATTCTTCTGTCCCGTCAGGAGGAAGGAGGCAGCGAGAAGCCGTATGCAGTGCACCAGTGGCTCCGCCTCCTGGTCCGTGTAGTGGCCAATCGGACCCTTTATTCTTGACGGCTGAGAGAGACAGACGGCACAGTTAGCCAATCAGACATGAGACCAGTCTAGTATTTTTCCACACTCACTCTAAAATTGGTAATGGGTGCATTTTTATAGTGCCTTCATCCAAAGTGCCACACACACACACACACACGGCGGGGTTCGGTGTCTTGCTCAAGGACACTTTCGACATTAACACATTGAGAGCCCACGCAAAACTGCCCAAAATCACTTTCACCTAGAAAATCCATTCACATTTTTTATAATTCAGCTGACTGTGGAGACACATGCTGGAACTTTTTACTTTGAAATGTTTTATAGTTTCTGAGTTATTTAATTTAAATGCCAAATGCATTCTCAATGGCGAAAACACAAACTTTGGCACCACGTATTAAAAAAAAAATCATTGTTTTGATTTTTTTGATTTAAAAAAAAATAAAAATAAAAAAATAAAAAGATATATATATATATATATATATATATATATATATATATATATATATATATATTTTTTTCAAAGACGTCCACAGACGTCTTGGGCTATGCCCGTGCGGTAATACCAAAGACGTCCACAGACGTCTTGGGCACAAAATGTGTTTTAACAGTGTGTGTGTCCAAAACCTTATTATACAGTAACATATATAGTAGATACAGTGTACACTAAATGTGTGTGTGCGTGCGTGTGCACACCTTGTTGTCTGGCTCCGGTTCGGAGGGCTCTTCCTTTGGTATGAAGCGGTCCACACTGCTGTCTGAGGCCTGCCTGTTGTGCCCTCGGCCCTCCAGGAGGTGAGGCTTGCTTAGAGCTGGAGACAACACAATGCACTTAACAGTGGAAACGTCATGCATAATGTGAAGTTGGTTAGTTTAGAAAAAACCCACAGACACACTTAACCACTTTCACGTACTTTTATTCCCCTTCTTGTTAAATAGCAAAACAAGCAACATACAATACAAGCAGCTTGTGGATCGGAACGGATTCTATGTGAATACAACATGCCTAACCTAACCTCGCGTCACCAGGCTTTCCACCTCGGAGGAAAGCTTGGTCTGTGTTCCAAAATCACTGTGTGATGTGAACCGGTCTGGAGCGGATGGTAAAATACGTCATGTTGTAGTCAATGATTTGTATTCATCTGGCAGGAAGGCACAAGGCGGAATAAGACGTACCCACAATCGTAATTTTAGGGGCTACCCAACAAAATAGAATTTCCCCGTGGGACAACAAAGGTATACGGACGCTAAATAGTCTCTGGAAAGTACACTCACATTTAGATTGAATTGGGTAGGCCCTAAAATTATGATCGCGGGACGTCATTTGGGTACCGATTCCGCCTTGTGGTTTCCTGCCAGATGACTACAGATCACTGACTACAACATGACGAAAGTTACCATCCGCGTCCCGACCGGATCATAAACCCAGGCTACAACATACCCAGTACTGACTGTGAGAATGGTTCTATGTGAATACAAAACACATACCCAGTGTGACTGTGAGAAGGGTTCTATGTGAATACAAAACACATACCCAGTGTGACTGTGAGAATGGTTCTATGTGAATACAACACACATACCCAGTGTGACTGTGAGAAGGGTTCTATGTGAATACAACACACATACCCAGTGTGACTGTGAGAATGGTTCTATGTGAATACAACACACATACCCAGTGTGACTGTGAGAAGGGTTCTATGTGAATACAAAACACATACCCAGTGTGACTGTGAGAATGGTTCTATGTGAATACAACACACATACCCAGTGTGACTGTGAGAATGGTTCTATGTGAATACAACACACATACCCAGTGTGACTGTGAGAAGGGTTCTATGTGAATACAACATACATACCCATTACACAGTGCTGACTGTGGTCCCCAGCTAAATGATAGTTTGGAACCAAATGTGCCCTTATGGGTCTGTAACTCTGAGAGTCTACAAATGGAACCAAATGGACCCTAACGGGTCCATTTGGTTTCATTTGCACACTCGGAGTTAAATTAACATTGATTTTACAATATAAATTGGGGGTCCCAGAGATAGAAATGCTATTAAATGGGGGTCCGTAGACAAATACATGTCAAACTGGGGGTCCTTGAAATTAAACGGGTTGAGAATCTCTGCTAGAGCCGTAAACTCTTCAAATGCGGGCTAATTAGTCAATTTGGGGGTCCTTGACATGAAAAAGTCTGGGAACCCTACTCTATGTGAATACAACATACCCAGTGCTGACTGTGAGAATGGTTCTGGGCGCTCTTCAGAGGAAGGTGGCGCTCCGTCGTCTTCCTCGTCCTGCAGCGTCCCGATCTGCATCCCAGAGTACTGGCTCTCACTGCCGTCCAACACCTTGAGGAGAGACGGGGGGGAGGGGAGGGGGAGGCATTCCATGTAGTTCAGTGCCCTGAGATCACTCACCGACTACCGTAAATCCTCTAATAGTGACCTCTATTCAATTAAAAGCTGGCCCTCTATTAATGACCGGGGCCGCCGTTAAAATAAGCAAATAAAAGCTGGTCTCTAATACAAGCCTCTTGTGCGTTTACTATGATATCCCATGACCCTGCCTTTATAGTTTATACAGTACTTCCGTATATGGAACACATGACAACGTAACGTGCGGGGCCGTTGGACCCGGACGGTTCTGCAATGCCACTGGGCACCGAAAAGTGTTCGGTGGAGGGCTCTATACGTATCTGGGGGTACAGAGGCGCATGCGTTGGTGCCAGTTCCCCGGGCAAACTGCGGCCGGGAAAAAAACGAGGCGAGGGAAAGTGGAAAATGTCAGCGGGCCGACAGGTCTGGGGCCGTCTGCACTCTCCCCCGATGCTAATCCCCCTCCAGGAACGGAGGGGGGACTTGCACCGTATGGTATCCAGGAAGGGAGGTCCTCCGGACGGGTCCGAGAGCGGCTCGTGCGCCCCTCGGCCGGCCTGGAGGTTCTGCTGGAAATGACTGAATACCACTTCATACATTACTTGGCTTCAATAAATATAATAATATTATGTCTCCTTTCAATAAAAGCCTGATACCCCGCTACAGTTGAAACAAGCCTGGGTCACTATGAGAGGATTTACGGTAGTCAGCCTTATTAGACACAGCATACAGATTACAGAATAATTAATCAGAGTGTGTGTCAGAGACAGTGCTTTTCTCTAAACACACAGTTTGATCATGCTCGGGTCAACGCAACACAGAACATACCAACTTCATACAGGTATAACACAGCCTTGAGGCCTCTATGGTTATGGTTGCCACACTCCTCGATACATTAAAGGCAGAACAAAGGTTGGGCTTTTTAGTTTTTACCTAGACATGAACATGATTATTTTAACCCATTCGGGGAGGGAACCCCTTTTGGTGTTTTAAACATTATGTTATAATTTAGCTATTGAAAAATAGCAGATCTACAAGCTCGTAGCGCGCCACCGAGTGGCGCGCTACGAGCTTGTAGATCTGCTATTTTTGAAAAATCGTGAAAATATTTATTTCAGAAAACTGGAAACTGGATTTTTTTTAAATTTCGAGGTCAGGCCAAAATGGGTTAATGATGAAACAACCGACTGTGTTCTAGCTTGGCAGCCTTGGCTCATATTGTAGGAAGCTACAAGCTACATAGAAGAACATTGTCTTCAAGGTTTTGCCAGTTTATCTGGGAGCCCACTTGCAATATCCTCACGGCCAGAGATAAATGGGGGTCGGTAGACTAATATGCATGTCAAACTGGTCGGTCTTTGAAATTAAATCGGGTTGAGAATCACTGCTAGAGCCGTAAAAACCTTCTCTTATGCGGGCATCCCCTCCTGGCATATCTTTTCAAATGGGGGGTCCGCGGGCTAATAATTGGCGTCAACTTGGGGGTCCTTCACATGAAAACGTTTGGGAACCACTGCATCAACCCATTATGGGGCGGGAACCCCTTTTGGTGTTAGCATTATGTTATGCTTTAGCTATTGAAAAATAGCAGATCTACAAGCTCATAGCGTTGAAAAATCGAAGAACGACTGACATAGAAACACAGCTTTTTCAGAAAACTGTCAGGATGTATAGAAGACATTTTTAGAATCTGATCTCAGGTCAGAATGGGTTAAGTGTGTCTGCCTCCAGGAACAAGGGAAGTGGAAACCAGGAATCTACAGAGACATGTGACAGTCACGTGGCCAATCATGCTTCTCCTCTCAACTCTTCACTGCAAGCCAGTCACATGGGGGGGGGGGGGGGGGGATGTCGGGGTTGGGTTGGGGGGGGTTTTACTGAGATATTTCTGGAATTTAAAATATCTTAACTTTGGAAGAAAACGACAAAACATTAAGGGGAAAAAACAATGAATTGAAAATACTGGGATATATTTGACTTTACAATGGTTTTATTCCAAGTGTATTATCCTGTATTGATGGAAAGCATGTTTAAGCATTTCATATTATTTGTAATAATTTAAGCACTTAATTAAAACCACCCCAATACATACTGGACAATTAAACCCTGTGTACTCCGTTGACCAGGGGGTCACCCAGGGGTCTGTACTTGGGCCCCACTCGTTTTAGTTTTTCTCCCTTCTAAGTCTCTTTGCTGAAAGTAGCTGATCTACAAGCTCACAACGCTCACAACGTGGCACACTGTGGTGCTTGTAGATTGGCCTTTTCCCAACGATTCTCCGCCTATTTTCGCTGAATGTTTACCTATAATAACGACATGCCCCGGAATAGGGTTGGTGTGGTTAAAAAGGACCACTTCACCACTTTTCAACGGGTTTCTGAACTGGCCACAGCCCTCCTATGAGACACGGACACGGAGTGTGAATGTGGTATTTTATCATGAACATTAGTGAGGACTAATTATATGCATATAAGTTGAAAAGTGGTGAAGTGGTCCATTGATGCAATAACACAAAATAACTCTAAAGTGTGCCACTGTAGTGAGTCTGACACAGGGCAGCCCGCTGTCACACCTTTGGAGTGCATCATGTATGACGGAAACACACGTCCAAGTACTTAGAACTAGAATAAGGCCATTGTAAAAGGTTGCTGGATACTGACATTATATTAAAACACATTGACCGCCAGGTATGAATTATTTCTTCCGCCACTGCTAGCGTTTTTTTCTCTCCCAGTAGAGACCCTTATTTTGAAGGCCCGCAGGTCTCGCGCCGTAGGGTGAACCGGAAAATAACCGTGATCATCGGTTCTTTTAGTTATGGCCGTTGAATAAAGCGTGTTATGACCACCAAAAAAAACACAATCTGGGAAAAGAGCATGTTTCGTAAATCTATTTACCTCTAGCAACCTAGAGCCATTCATATGTTACGCGATCTAACGCAGTCAATGAAAACCCTGAAATGACGAGATATAATCTGATCAACGGCAGTGAACCGTTGGGTATTTCAAATGACGAGATATCTCTTCAACGGCCGTCAATGTGTTAAGAAAGTCAGCATAGTAGGAGTGGGACCGAATGCAAAGGGATAATATCCGTGCACGGGTTTCGACGAACAAGCGAAAACGTAATAACGAGAAGGGATGAAAAAAAAAAAAAAAGGATCCACAGACAAGCAAGCCCCCTCTCTCCCCCACTCGGTCCGAGAAAAAAAAAAGCGTCCAATCGGCTGACCTTGTCGCTAGCGCTAGATGAGGAAGTGGCATAGAAGGAGGAAGAGGAGGAGAAAGAGGAAGAGGTGGAAGAGGAGGTGTAGACGGAGGAGGAGGAGTCGCCGTCTGTGGCGTCGGGCCCCTCGGTGGACGTCGGCGAGGGAGGGGACGCCTCCGTGACCCGCGGCAACGGAGAGCGCGACTGCGACGGAAGGGGGGGGGATGGGAGAGGGGTGGGGGGGCAAGACCATAGTGGTGGAATGAGCAGAACGGACAAACACATTGGATAAGCAAAGGACCTTCCAATTGAAGGCTCATACATAGTCTGGATTTTCGGTGGTTAGGTGACCACCGAACTACAACATGACGTCACGAGCCGCGGTGAAGAGCAAACCACCGCCACCGCCCTTCTCTGTTTTTACTCACCACCGCTCAACGTTATTTCAGCTCCGGTGGTCACCTCACCACCGGAGCGGTGGTCACCTCATCACCGAAAATCCAGACTATGAATGAGCCTTGAAGCAGCAACTTATAAAGTAAGATTCCCCCCCTTGCCTCTCGAGTAAAACAAAACAGGGGAAATATCATACGTGTAACACGCATACACATACTGTACATTATGGGTGGCAGATGAAATAGATAAATCGCTATGCGGACATTATGAATGGACGATTTTTTTTTTAACCCATTTTGGGCGGGAACCCCTTTTGGTGTTGTAAACATTATGTTATAATGTAACTATTGAAAAATAGCACATCTACAAGATTCATTGTAGGTCTGCTATTTTTGAAAAAACTTTAAAATGTGCCTCAAATCTTTCAGAAAGTTGTCATGATTTAGAAAACTTTTTTTTTTAATTTCGACGTCAGGCCTGAATGGGTTAAAGAAAGCTGCTTAATGTTTTTGTTTGTTATTTGTTAGTATAATAAAAGTCAAAGATAGTCAAAGTAAAGTTTTTATTGTCGATCTTTAGAAAGCACTTTGTTTATTAGTCACACAGTGAGGGGGAAATAAATCATGTATTGGAATCGAGATGCATCAGTAATCGATTTATAATCGATTCGTATCCCTCTGAATTGGAATTGCCAGGCCACTACAGATTTCCGTCCCTAATATACAGAGTGTGTGTATTATATGTAATAAACTTGACCTTCTCATTCCTTGAAGTGCACCATTTCATATAAATATATATTAAAAAAAAATTATTTCATTTGTCCATTCTGCTAATTCTATGAATAATAGCACCAATCCGAAAAGCAGATACTAGGTCAGGGTAAATTGGTCAAACATTATAAGAATCCATGGTAATTCAATCTTTCTATATATCCAGGGATCACTTGCCCGCCACCCAAACACACCAACGCTATTGATGAGCCTAAAAAAGGCTTACTGGGACAGCCAACAGCACACTCATACTGACCAGCTCTGCCACGTCCGAAGGGGTGACGGCCGAGTCCGGACCCTCGGTGGTGGTCTGGGAGGAGTCGCTGGGGGGGAGCGAGGAGCGGTCGTTGGTACCCAGCAGCACCCCTGTTGTCTCTGCTATAAGGGTGGGGTTGTCACAATTATTACATAATCGTCTGATCTAATCTTACTAATAATTGTAGAGATTGCGTCCCAGACATTTGACAGAAACAGAACCGTTCCGGTTTTTTGCCATTATAACATTTGCCCAATGAAACGTTGCGGATTTGTTTGCCAATCAAATAAAGTAAGTCTCTTGTGGAGCTCTAGAAACAAGTGTGCAGATGTTTCTTCTTCTAGTAACGCTCAACACTCAGGACGGAGATTAATAAAAGGACGGAACTTTATTGATATCAAAACCGATCGCATCGCTCCACAGGCTGGGATCGTCTGTTGGGCAACATTCCATGTCATTTCCGAACTTTCGGAACTTTCGGAAGTTCCGATGTCATTTCCGAAGTCATCCAAAATGTTCCCCCGCATTTTAGCGGATCAGATCGAAAATCTTAAAAATCTAAATCATTCCATCAAAATCTAACCAAAGATTATGTTTTAGACGGGCCATCGCGGTCCCGTCGCTAGTCGCGTTAGAATTAATCATACCTTCCGTTGTTGTCGATCGCCTCAGAGGTGTTTTGGCTACATCTAGCTACTAGCTACTTCCCAAAATGGCGCGGAGCCACCTTGAAAGAGGTCCTGAAGAAACATATCGCTGGGCGTCCTGATTTAATGGTTACAAATACCCCCGGGCGTTCGGGGTGTCAACGGTGAGAGCCTTACCTAAGGGCCCGCCCTCCGGCGTCGCGTTCTCCGGCGTGGTGTAGTCGGCCGTCTCCGGCGTGGCGTTGGCTCCGCCGCTGGAGCTCCGGCTGAGCATGTCCTCGTCGTTGGGCGACTCGGGCGTGTCCGACGCGCCGCCGCCGCCGCCGCCCTGCTCCGACGAGGCGCTGATGTCCACCGAGTCGCCGGGCTGCAGGGCATGCTGGGAGGAGCGCGGCTGCTCCGTGATGATGTCCACCTGGCCAGCCGCCTCCGTCCCCACTACCGACGCTGAGGAGAGAAGGAACCGTTTATTAAGCCTATGGCAGACAGCACACATGTCTATTAATAACAATAATAATAAATATCTGGGACTTATATAGCGCTTTTCATAACACTCAAAGACACTTTACATGTGTGGGGGCCAGGGGGGGGAACAACAAAAGCACAACTTTATTAGAAAAACAATTAAAAGAGTAAAACCAATAAAAAACAAGTTTATTACTGTGCATTGGCTGCGGTTACATGCACAAAATGTATTCAGAATGAATTCATTCATTCCGAACAGAGATTCATACCCAGCTGTTTACATGGAACCTGAATAAAAGTATTCCTATTCGTGAATTGCTCATAGCTCATATGAGCTACGAGCTTGTAGGTCTGCTATTTTCGAAAAATCGTGAAAATGTGGCGCAAATCTTTGAATATATATTCTTTCACAGCGAACGTTTTTAACTCAAACCTTTGCTTCTGGGGGGTCCCTGGAACAACATATTTTCAGATGGGGATCCGCAGCCAAATACAGATAATTCTGGGGGGTCCTTGACATGAACATGTTTGAGAACGATTCACATGGGTTTTTCAGAAAACTGTCATGACATTTGTTTTAAATAGGCCTCAGGTCTAAATGGGTTAAGAAATGAATAACCGACAAACACTAACGACTGAGGTTATGCAACGTTGGATGGTCGAAAAGTATATCGCCCATCAGCATGGTCAATGCGAGGGTTTTCAGGAGTTGCTGCTGTCTTGCAAAACAGACTGTCACGGTCCATCGAATTGAAGAAAACAACCGACCTACTGATGGACGGCACTCACCAGTCACCAGAGAGAGCTATTTGACAATTACGTGTCACTATATTGACGAGGAGTGTGAATGTTAATTCATCCGTCACACAGAATATGCCCGACAGACACAGCACTTGCAGACAACCTGGTAGGTAAACTCAACGATGTGGTGGAGGCTTGGGGACTTACTGGGGAAGTATGCATGTGTTCACAATACCCCCCTATCTTTTTTTAATGGATAAAATAAAATGTCTCCAAATGGCCATCCCTGCTTTGGACATGGGCAAAAAGCACTATAGTCTACTAAGGGTGTGTAAAATGTGAAAATTAATACATGTATTCCAAACTCCCAGTAGCGTTTGGAATAAAGTGTTTACATGGTAAATATATCCTGCTTCAATACCACCCCTCCAGACCGGAATGGGACATTCTATTCCAATTGACCGGAATGGGACATTCTATTCCAATTGACCGGAATGGGACATTCTATTCCAATCGACCGGAATGGGACATTCTATTCCAATCGACCGGAATGGGACATTCTATTCCAATCGACCGGAATGGGACATTCTATTCCAATCGACCGGAATGGGACATTCTATTCCAATCGACCGGAATGGGACATTCTATTCCAATTGACCGGAATGGGACATTCTATTCCAATTGACCGGAATGGGACATTCTATTCCAATTGACCGGAATGGGACATTCTATTCCAATTGACCGGAATGGGACATTCTATTCCAATTGAGGTGTTTCCATGAGCATTTTTGAGTGGTGCAAACCACTCCAACAACCAGCTTTGTCTGTATCTATGTTTGTGTACCTGTGTACGTGTCCGTGCACAGGTGAGCATGGTTGCTATGGTCACTGACATTACGTCAGACCACAGCTGATCAGGCTATATAAGACCTTGCACCACTCAGTTCACACGGGTGTGATTTTTATTCCGATGACTGGAATTAATACATTCATTCTGAATGAATGTTGTGCATGTAAACGCAGCCAATTTTGTGAGGCTGATTTCAGTACATATTGGACTGCCATGGATGGATTAATTGATTAATCTAATTGGTCTCACCTGCGAAGGCTCCGGTGGTCACCTCTGGCCTCTCGGCATCGTCCTCCAGTACATCCTCCTCTCCGGACAGGATCTTACCTGGGGGGGGGGGGGGGGGGGGGTGGCAAAACAAGGCTTGAAGGTCAACTCCAGCAACACGTGGGCACGCACACACACACACACACTAATGTTAGTGGACGAGAGTTCAAAAGGAAGAGATGGAAACAGCAGCAACGGGCTGCAGAAGATGGAGACCACAGTAGGGCTGCCTGTCACGATTCTGACATTTTACACGACAATTCAATTGTCACACAAATGATTGCGATTAACGATTTATCGGTGTTCTCTGCCGTTGAACACTGGAACATGTGAATAAAAAAAATACATTTCCGTTTGGCTTTTAGGCTTTGAAGTTGCACAGGGCAGATATGACAAAAAACCTAAACCGCCTTGTTTTTTTTAGCAGTGCCTCCGCTCCATTACGCAGCTATGTGTGTCCCTATGTACTGTATGTATTTGTATGTGTCCCAGCACGGACGCGTGTCTGAGCACGGAAAGCTGCAACACGATAACTCTGTCATCTCTCGACCGTTTCGGACACGGGAAGTCTCGCCGGGAACAGGGCCGGCCCCCTGGCCGTGTTCCTGGGGGTCCGGATGTTCCGGGGACCCCCACACGGTAACTCTGTCATTTCTCGACCGTTTCGGACGCGGGAAGGCTCGCCTATTTTTTAAATAGCAGGAAATCGGTGGAAAGAGCAGATGTACAAGTCCGCGTGGTGACCTCGTAGGTGTGCCATTTCCACTACTTTTGGAAAAACGTTTAAAAATGTATGAACAATTTTCACATGGAAACGACTGCGGCGATTATGCTAAAAACACAAAAACCCACGATTATCTCAAGCAGTTGCGATCAGACGATTGTATGTAATAATTGTGACAGCGCTGGTCGACCACGGAGAGCATAGTTTATTAGTCACCTTTCTGCTTCCTGAGGACCAGTGGGCTGCAGGAAGACCCTCCCCCGGCTGAGAGCGGTCAGTGAGTGGCAGGAGGGAGAAGGGTCAGAAGAAAAACAGCAAAGTGAGGAAGAGAGAGAGAGAGAGGAAGCAGCAGATAGAAGCTCCCATGGGGAAGTAGTAACCCATCCATCAAATCACAAAGAAAGTCAGGATAGGGTTGGTTAGTGTGCAAAGAAAACGCTGCAAAGCATAAACGCCGGGCTGTGTCCCAAATCACATATATATGTAACTACATCAGTGGTTTTCAACCCTTTTCGTATCAAGGTCCATTATTTATTCAAATAATTACAAAGAAGAAAAACAAGAAAGTGTTTTTTTCTTCTTTCTAATTATTTGTTCGGCCCAAAGAAATGGTGTTTGTTGCCATGATTTGTCACGATCCAAGTTGGCTTTGTCCGAGGCATACATATCTTTATACAAATACTTTATAAATAAATATGTCTATGGAGAAAAATGAATGTGAAATCCAGGACTGCAACGCTCTATACAGTCCATGTTAAACTGCTAATCATTGGTAGCTGGGGCAAGTAACGTTAAGCTAACAAAAGATGTCGTTTTATTTGACATTGTGCCGTGCCCATATACCTCAGGCAATGTTTTTTAACCCATTTTGGACTGAGGTCGATTAAAAAAAAGGCTTCTAAATCCTAAAAAAAGTCTGAAAAACCCATGTTTCTGTGTCAGTGGTGCTCAACCTTTTTCATGTCAAGGACCCCCAGAATTATCTCTATTGGGCCACGGACCCCCCCATCTCAAAATATTTAGTTCCAGGGACCCCCACCCAGAAGAAAATATTTTAGTTAAATGTTAAATGTAATTAAATGTTCGCTCTGAAATATATATTCAATGATTTGCGACACATTTTAACGATTTTTCAAAAATAGCTACAAGCTCGTAGCGCGCCACTCGGTGGCACGCTATGAGCTTGTAGATCTGCTATTTTTCAATAGCTAAAGCATAACATAATGCTTGAAACACCAACAGGGGTTCCCGCCCAAAGTGGGTTAATACACCGAAGTGTATTACACTTCCCTTCCCAATTTTGCCGAATAGATCTTGTTTTTGGTTCGCATCCCGTCACAACTCAAATCACACTTAAGCGACGCCCCATCGAGTGAGCTGCTTTCTCATTCCATCTACTGAGAGATTTCTAATCTGTGGAGTGAGTTTGGAGGGGCTGTCCAGTCCACGCAAGGCTGCATGGTATTAAACCAAACGAGAAACGCAAGGAAAGAGCCACATCTAGTGGCCAAGCAGAGGTACTACACAAACATGTTCCCATTTCATCATGGCGGTACTGTAAACCGTACCCCCTTTTTGAAACTAGCTCCTTGCCACTCGTCCTACACACTTCCACTTGGTTTGAGCATAGATATATAAAGAGTTCCCCTCCCATCCACTTGCATTGCATTGCGTCTCTATTATTTATATATCTATGCTCAAACCGAGTGGAAGTGTGTAGGGCGAGTGGTGAGGAGCTATTTTCAAAAATGGCCTTAGTCTGATGTTTGTAGTGGAGGAACCTTACCCCTGCGCCGCGTGGGGGGAACCCAGGTGGCAGATCATTCTGGGGGTCCTTGACATGGAAAAGGTTGAGCGCCACTGACATAGAAACATAGGGTTTTTCAGAAAACTTAGCCCATTTTGGGCGGGAACCCCTTTTGGTGTTTTAAACATGTTATAATTTAGCTATAGAAAAATAGCAGATCTAGAAGCTCGTAGCGCGCCACTCGGTGGTGCACTACGAGCTTGTAGATCTGCTGAGAAATCGTGAAAATGTAGTGCAAAGCTTTGAATAGATTATTTCAGAGCGAACGTTTTTAACTCAAATCCTTGCTTACGGGGGTCCCTGGAACAACATATTTTCAGATGGGGGTCGGAGGCCAATTACATATAATTTTTGGGGTCCTTGACATGAAATATTGAGCACCACTGACACAGAAACATGAGGTATTTCAGAAAACTGTCCGGATTTAAAAGACATTTTTTTTAAATTGCGACGTCATGGCTAAATGGGTTAAGACAAGCGTTTTACCGATGAGTTCCATGATGCTGCCGGAGCGCGCGCGGCTCTCTGCGTCCTGGCGGAACACGCTGGCGTAGGGAACGCTGCCCGCCGTGATGAGCATGTGCAGAAGCTCCGGGGGCGGAGTCCTGAACGCCTGCTGCAGGAGCTCCAGCGCCGCCGTCACCACGTTGTGGTCGCGGTGCTGCGTGTAGTGGAGGGTCAGCTCGTACACCTGAGACGTGCACGTGCGCACACACACACACACACACACACACACACACACACACACACACACACACACACACACACACACACACACACACACACACACACACACACACACACACACACACACACACACACACACACACACACACACAGAGGGTCAGCTCTGTTCTAAATAGTGTGTCATTCTTAGCGCATGACCATGCAATGCATACGTGACCTGCAATCTCAACACACACACACACAGTTGCTTGCTACTCCACATGACTTTGTGACATGTTTTACGAAGCCTAAAACGCGATAATAAGCCTATCTCACAGCCCGCTTTCCACGCCCACTTCCGGTAAATAGTGGTGACTTTAACATGGGCATTTACACGTTTTTTTCTCTGGAGAATCCAAGTACATTTTCTAATGTAAAAATGTGACAGACCAATATTATTATGAAGCAAACAAGATGGTAAATCAGCTCGAACAGATAGAACAAACCTTACCTTGAGAAAACA
>NC_136809.1:50605362-50652610 GCF_951216825.1 Electrona antarctica
ACACAGATGCGTCGTCAGGTCTAAATGGGTCATGCAAGGCAACATGTTGACGAGCTAGGGTCTGGAGGAAAGCCCCCAGGGATGGTGGAGCAAAGTGACGGGGGAAAAGTACTCACGTGTTATTATCCCATTTTGACCTGAGATCAGATTCTAAAAATGTCGTCCACATCCTGACAGTTTTCTGAAAAAGCTATGTTTCTATGTCAGTCGTTCTTCGATTTTTCAAAAATAGCAGACCTACAAGCTCGTAGCGCGCCACTCGGTGGCGCGCTATGAGCTTGTAGATCTGCTATTTTTCAATAGCTAAAGCATAACATAATGCTAACACCAAAAGGGGTTCCCGCCCAAAATGGGTTAAAAGTATCAATACTGCAATATAGAAATACTCCGTTACAAGTAACAGTCCGGAATTCAAAATGTAAAATCGAGTAAAAGTACAAAGGTATTGGTATCAAAGGTACCAAAAGTTAAAAGTAGTCATTGTGCACAATGTCCCGTTTTCAAATGTACGTCCAAGATTTAAAATGTATAAATATTTTGAAAATAGCAGTCGCATCACGACGCATGGTGAGCTTGTATTTTCAAATGGTCGACATGTATATAGGGCTGAAGTGGTATGTATGGTAATGTATGTTTTGTAATGATAATGGAAATGTAATCCATCTCCACACCACGTGTGGAGATGGATTACATGAGAAGAGAGAGAGAACGTCTGTGACAACACTGCTACTGCAATGCAACAACGGCAAATAAAAACAAATGAACAGTTCTTTTCCAGTGGAATGTGCATTTATACCTGCATTTCTGTGGTCTGATGAGGTGGGCAAGCTCCGCAAACCTCCAGAGAGCTGCCCTCAGGCTCCGAGAGGCACCATTCTGCCAACGATAACACACACATCATTCATTAGCCATGGTTCACATCATAGAGTGGGCAACTTTGAAGATGGAGAGGGCCACTATAGTTCCACACTCCCTCCAGAGGGCCACTATAGTTCCACACTCCCTCCAGAGGGCCACTATAGTTCCACACTCCCTCCAGAAGGCCACTATAGTTCCACACTCCCTCCAGAGGGCCACTATAGTTCCACACTCCCTCCAGAGGGCCACTATAGTTCCACACTCCCTCCAGAGGGCCACTATAGTTCCACACTCCCTCCAGAAGGCCACTATAGTTCCACACTCCCTCCAGAAGGCCACTATAGTCCCACACTCCCTCCAGAGGGCCACTATTGTTCCACACTCCCTCCAGAGGGCCACTATAGTTCCACACTCCCTCCAGAGGGCCACTATAGTTCCACACTCCCTCCAGAGGGCCACTATAGTTCCACACTCCCTCCAGAGGGCCACTAAAGTTCCACACTCCCTCCAGAGGGCCACTAAAGTTCCACACTCCCTCCAGAGGGCCACTAAAGTTCCACACTCCCTCCAGAGGGCCACTATAGTTCCACACTCCCTCCAGAGGGCCACTAAAGTTTCACACTCCCTCCAGAGGGCCACTAAAGTTCCACACTCCCTCCAGAGGGCCACTAAAGTTCCACACTCCCTCCAGAGGGCCACTATAGTTCCACACTCCCTCCAGAGGGCCACTAAAGTTCCACGCTCCCTCCAGAGGGCCACTATAGTTCCACGCTCACTCCAGAGGGCCACTATAGTTCCACACTCCATCCAGAGGCCCACTATAGTTCCACACTCCCTCCAGAGGCCCACTATAGTTCCACACTCCCTCCAGAGGGCCACTATAGTTCCACACTCCCTCCAGAGGGCCACTATAGTTCCACACTCACTCCAGAGGGCCACTATAGTTCCACACTCTCTCCAGAGGGCCACTATAGTTCCACACTCCCTCCAGAGGGCCACTATAGTTCCACACTCCCTCCAGAGGGCCACTATAGTTCCACACTCCCTCCAGAGGGCCACTATAGTTCCACACTCACTCCAGAGGGCCACTATAGTTCCACACTCTCTCCAGAGGGCCACTATAGTTCCACACTCCCTCCAGAGGGCCACTATAGTTCCACACTCCCTCCAGAGGGCCACTATAGTTCCACACTCCCTCCAGAGGGCCACTATAGTTCCACACTCACTCCAGAGGGCCACTATAGTTCCACACTACCTCCAGAGGGCCACATTGATTGTCCGCTTAAATCCGTATATTTTACCTTGTTTTGTAATTAACTTGTCATTCTTACAAAAGTAGCACAAAATAGCATTTTCATCCGATTGGTGGCCATTTTCTCAAAACATTAAAATGTTATAAGAGTGAAATACACCTTCCAACAGAAAAAACTGAGAAAATAGCGGGTCGCCCGGTCGGATTAAAATGTTTTTTAATGAACAATACAGAATGCACGGGTGCTAATACTCGCCCGTGCTAAATTGTAACATAAGTGGCCCCGGGGGGTGAGCACTTTATATTTGAAATCTGAAAGTTAAAAACACTATGGTGTTTGAAGGTTAAACACCATAGCACTTACACTTTCACAAATGAATGCACATCCCCTTGACACCAACATGATGAACAGCACTCATTTCATGCTGTCATATCCATCGTTTGCGAACAAACATACCTTTTTAATCTCTTTGTACAGCTCCAGCTGTAGTCTAGGCAGATTGGAGTCCATCAATGCCTGCGTTGGACAGAGTCATTCATAAATCATTGTTCCAGAATCCCACGGCAAGGCATTTTATACCACATATTACATCAAACCTGTGCATTATTCAAATCAATGATTGACAAGTGCAATTAGAAAGACAAAAATGTTAAGGAAATTATTTTTCTGAAGGGAAAGACGTTCCTGACGGTTTCCTTAGGTGTTCTCAAATTACAAGAATTTCCTCCACTACCAAATACCTTAAAAGGATCCCTGGCTAATAAGACAAATATGCCTCAAAATATTATACTTGCCCTCAACTAAAATAAAAAAATAAAAACACCTTAAAGGAGCATTCAGTGATTTGAGTGATTTGGAAAACCACCCAGTCCGCCCCGGTAACAAAATGTGCACATGCACGCTCTACAGTGGGGGGGAAGTGCAACAGGCCAACAGCATGTGCACCAAGGCCCACCCCCACTCGATCGTGATTGGAGGAAGGCCCCTCTCATCCTGATTGGATGAAGGCTTTGCCACCCGCCACCAAAACTGAAACTAGGGTTTTTTGACCCCAGGGGCTCACTGGGGACAGGGAGGAACTCCTTATATGGTCAGCACACTCTATAGTAGGGAGGATTATCCAGAAAAAAAGAAAAAATAAGTGATATTTAGATTAAGTCAAATCACTGAATATACCTTTAAATATTTTATTTCTTTCATAAATAAAGAATCTTGTCATACATGGGCATATGTCATATTGCCCATGTGCCCATTAATTATGGAATGCATATGCTAATAAAAAAACTTAACACTTCCTAAGGTTAATATGAGCATCAAAGCAATATTTTAAATATTTGTATTAGCATGTGCATTCCATAATTCCATAGGGCTGGACCACACATGGACATATGACATCATCAACTTGCGACATGAGCAGTCCCTATTGAGTGAAAGATTCTCTATTTAAGAAAATATTTAAGGTGTTTTTATTTAATTTTTTTAGTAATAGAGGGCAAGTATAATGTTTTAAAACATATTTGTCTCATTAGCCAGAGATCCTTTTAACAAAAGCCGCATGTCAAAAAAAGCTAATGAAAAAAGAAACACCAACTCTCACGATGTGATTTGTTTTTTATCCATATTGTGCAAACATGCTTTTGACGTAATATAATTACAGGTCCCATCCTCCTCACTTTGATGATTTTGTTCAGGCACTCGTCGGCCACCATCCGCACGTCCGACTCGCTGTCGTCGCTGCAGAGCAGGAACATCTCCATGGCGATGCCCAGGAGCTTCTGGAACTCTGGAGACGTCCTGATCCCAGAGCCATAGAGACAAGAGCACAGGGAGGAGTCAATACACACACACACACACACACATAAAATGGTAAATGGTGCATTTATATAGCGCCTTTATCCAAGGCGCTTTACAGAGATTGTGCATTACATTCACCCATTCACACACACATTCATACAATGATGGCAACGGAAACCATGCAAGGCACCAACTAGCACATCGGGAGCAATTAGGGGTTCAGTGTCTTGCTCAAGGACACTTCGACAGTAACTCTGGGGGAGCCCGGGTTTGAACTGGCAACCTTGCGGTTACCATCCAGGCACTCTACCCCTGAACCACCGCCGTCACATAGAGACTAGAGCATAGGGAGGAGAGTCATTACACACACACACACATAGAGACAAGAGCATAGGGAGGAGAGTCATCACACACACACACACATAGAGACAAGAGCATAGGGAGGAGAGTCATTACACACACACACACATAGAGACAAGAGCATAGGGAGGAGAATCACACACACACACACACACACACACACACACACATAGACAAGAGCATAGGGAGGAGAGTCATTACACACACACACACATAGAGACAAGAGCATAGGGAGGAGAGTCATCACACACACACACACATAGAGACAAGAGCATAGGGAGGAGAGTCATTACACACACACACACATAGACAAGAGCATAGGGAGGAGAGTCATCACACACACACACATAGACAAGAGCATAGGGAGGAGAGTCATCACACACACACACACACACACATAGACAAGAGCATAGGGAGGAGAGTCATCACACACACACACATAGACAAGAGCATAGGGAGGAGAGTCATTACACACACACACATAGACAAGAGCATAGGGAGGAGAGTCATCACACACACACATATAGACAAGAGCATAGGGAGGAGAGTCATCACACACACACACATAGAGACAAGAGCATAGGGAGGAGAGTCATTACACACACACACATAGAGACAAGAGCATAGGGAGGAGAGTCATTACACACACATAGAGACAAGAGCATAGGGAGGAGAGTCATCACACACACACACACACACACACACACACACACACACACACACACACACACACACACACACACACACACACACACACACACACACACACACACACACACACACACACACACACACACACACACACACACACACACACACACACACACACACACACACACACACACACACACACACACACACACACACACACACGCAGAGGGGACTCCAACAGATTGATCATGTATTTGTGGAGCTGTGAAACAGTCTGACATGTGTTGATTAATCATAATGAAATGCTCTGGTCAGCAGTGAACTTCAAGGCTGTGCTCCATGCAGTCCGCGGTGGTACAGTATGTACAATTTGTTCTGTGCATGGTTCCATCTGGACCGCAACTAATGACTTTGGGAATTACATGATGCAATCAGCCCCTTTCAAACAGGGTACCTAATTAGTAGGGATGTCCCGATACACTTTCCGATCCGATCCCGATACCACCATTCTTGTGTTAGCCGATACCGATACCAGAGAATAATATTTATAATACAAAAATAAAAAAGGTCTTATTTTGAAGTCCACCGACCGGGAATAGTGTTTATAGCCATCTAGCTAGATATATTGTGTTGTGTTTATAGCAGACTCCTCACTCAAATGTGCACTTGCAGTCTTGCACTTTACATGCCCCAACATTATATTTACCTGCCATAGTGTCAACCCCTTACCCCTGTGTCAGATCGGTGGTTAGACTGGCATATTCGCGATACCGATATGACCCGATATAATAATAATAATAAATAATAATAATAATAATAATAATAATAAAACTTTATTTGTATAGCACCTTTCATGACATGAAATGCAGCTCAAAGTGCTTTACACAAAAAAGAAAAGAAAAGCAGGGCATAAAACATATGACCAAATAAGGGCCGATCCGATACTTTTTCCGATACCGATACAGTATCGGGACATCTCTACTAATTGCCATCAGTAAAACAAGCAGGACCACTAGATACTGAAATCTGTGGCCCACCATTAGTGATGGGACCATCGGGAAAGTTCACACACCGAGCCACAATGTTCTTCTCACATATGAATGCATCTAGCTCAGATGCTGCGGGGCCTACCTCACAGACTGAGCCACAATGTTCTTCTCACATATTAATGCATCTAGCTCAGATGCTGCGGGGCCTACCTCACAGACTGAGCCACAATGTTCTTCTCACATATGAATGCATCTAGCTCAGATGCTGCGGGGCCTACCTCACAGACTGAGCCACAATGTTCTTCTCACATATGAATGCATCTAGCTCAGATGCTGCGGGGCCTACCTCACAGACTGAGCCACAATGTTCTTCTCACATATGCATGCATCTAGCTCAGATGCTGCGGGGCCTACCTCACAGACTGAGCCACAATGTTCTCGCATATCGTCAGGCAGTGGGTCACTCTGTCCTTCTTTGTGGTCGCCTGCTCCTTCTTCCTGTGGAGGTACAGAGCAGAGGTAGGGGAACATGAGAATTGAACGCGGGAAAGCGGATGGAGAAATTCATATGAATATACAAGATCAGGGAGAGAAGGAATAGGGGAGATAAGAGAGAGGGTTCAGAGGCAGAAAGAAGAGTACATTTTGTGAAATGTCAGGATGAAGAAGGCACCGTCGTCCGACACCAGATTTAGATTCCTCTTCCTTCTCCAGAAAGAAATCCACTGCTCAACTAACTAACTGGGGCCAAATCTCAGACAGGAAGGGCAGTTCAATCCAAAGCAGAAGTTTACCTCAAAGACACAAGCTCTTATCTCATAATGACACAAGAAACTAAGGCTAGATACTAAGATATTAAAGGAACATATCAGTCTAATTTGGACTTCTCGCCATTGGCAGAGATAGCCCGTCCAACTCATTTTGTTTACGTAAAGTATATTAAGTGTATATTTTAGTAATTTATGTTGAAATGGTGTGGAAAGCACTGTACAAGACTTTATATTTGCTTAGTATAGGTAAATCAACCTTTTGAAAATAACTATGCTTAAAAAATATATATATATATATGTTAAACAAATTTTATACAGAAAAAAGTGATTTCAAACTAGAATTTGAGCTTGAAGTGGCTCTTAATACAGTGAGTTACAGCCAATATTGACTAACAATCAATTCAGGTGCATTCTGTAGTGTAATGTCTAGTGAATATGGACATAATGTAAAGAAACACGATATCGCACAAATAAAGCAATCTTATTGGGAAACACGATCGACGTTTATGTAAACCAATCCGGTTGATAATGGCATGCAACACTGGCATGGTCCTTAATTACTGCCAAAACTTCCTCCGTCCTTCTGCACAATGCAATGAGACGTAAACTAGATCTGTAAAGGCTGAATACAGATCTGCATTATCATCATTATCATCATCATCATCATCAGATTACAGTGCCATTCATGATCTCAACCTGTGTATGAAGACTAGGCCAGGGATTCCATCCAGGGAGGAGTGGGATTCTGGGTGATTAAAAAGCATCTTTGCCATGCCCAGGATGTGGGAGTTTTGACAGCGTTACAGGGACTGTGGCATGTGGGAGTGGGAGCATGCCACTGGATAATCGCGTAAACCGGGGCTTTTATTTCTTCTTTCATGGCAAGGCTGTAAGAACAACCAATGATGTGACACACAATTGATTTATAGAACAATCCAGGGATAAGTCCAGGGCTAAATCATGTTAGTGGGCATTCTGTGCAACTGCTTGAAATGGCTTTTTCGTATTATTTATTTTATTTGGAAAAAGCAGTACAACAGCATTTCTATGCATACATAGGACACAAGTGCAGTTCCCAGGATTTTTTTTGTTCACCCCTCTTCCCTCCCTCCCCCCTCCAAGTGACTCCATCTCCAGTGTCTCTGTAACATCCTTGCTTTCTTCAGGACCACATATGGCATCAAGTCAACACTTAACAGGGGCAAAGGGCAATATCGCTTCAGAGTGTACATTTCAGAAGGAGAAAAAGAAGAAAGAGCGGGCAGACAAAAAAAAAAGACAAAGACAAAAAAACAACAACTGAAATGGCTTTTTAAGAGGCTCTGTAAACATGCATTTCTTCATCTACCCAGGCTAAAGGGAGTGATAAAAAGAAGGACCAAGCGTGATATCTGGTGACTCCTGTCCTTTCGGACACTAAGTTCTCAGAGGCAGTTTGCCCGTCGTTCAAGTATACAGATCATGTTCTACTTTGCTCAAAGATCTTGCCCACTTGCCCGAAAAGTAAATTGTCCATTATAAAATGATATGTAATTTTTGAGTGGTGCAAACCACTCCAACAACTGGCTTTGTACCCGTGTTTGTTCGTACTAAAAAAACGAGCATGGTTGCTATGGTTAGCAACCAAACAAACGAGCATGGTTGCCATGGTTAGTATGTGACGTCACGTCACTGACATGAGTGGTGCAAACCACTGGTGCAAACCACTCCAACAACTGCACCACTCAGTTCACACAGGTGTGATTTTTTAATTACTGTTCAACACTTTTTATTTTTTTACTTTCTGGGGCTGTGTGATGAAATGAAATGTCATGCCTCTTATTGTTATGCCAAATACCTACATAGCTATGGGTTCACACATTCTTAAGTAGCTAGCAACAGTGAAAACAGCACAGCACAGGTAAACAGAGCTGTTATTTTACATTCCACAGACCAGAAGACAGATCACTCTGGCCACGTTCAGGTGTTTATACCTATACTTATTTATTATGAGTGAGAAAACAAATTTCCCCATTTAGGAAAAAAATTAAAATAAAATCACACCCGTGACCCGTGTGAAGTGAAGGGCGCTCTTATCATTGTACATCATCGTACAGTATATCCTATAATTCCGGCCAATCAGAATTTGCGTCCTCGCCTTCCACATCAATGTTTGTGTTACGCAATGTTTGTGTTTACACAAACACTCAAAATGTTCCAGTCATTTAGTTTTGTGTAGGAGAATTTTTTTGTTTGCACATACTCTTAAAGCTGGACATGGGAGGGGCTATCGCGCCTCATAAATAAGTACCATTATAGAATATTATGCATTTCACTTCAAACTCATACACTCAACGCAACCATTACCATCACAGAGCAATAAGATAGCTGCAAAGATACAACAAAGATAGCTGGAGTAAATTTCAGTAGCCTGGATCAAGTCTTTCAAAAACAGGTGCTTAAGAAAGCCAAGTCCATTCGTACGGACAACTCTCATCCCCTCAGCTCTGACTACAGGCTGCTTCCTTGTACCACAAGTAATAGCCTTGGTATAAGTTCTCCTTCGTGACCATGTCTATACAGGCTTTAAATGCCGATGGAGGTAACTTGTCGCTTCTTGCATGAATTGTTTTTGTAATTGTTATGAATTCCATGTGTAGTACCACCACGCGCTTTTGTACTGTCTTTATGGCATGTCTGCCTGCTATGTTTTGCTGTACACCAAATAATCATCCTTCGATCGGGGACAAACAAATAAATGAACCTGAAGAGCATACCCAGGTGTTGACACCAAGGGTTGCCCACCTGTCCCTGGCAGGTAAATTAAACTTCAGGGCAGGTGGAGTTTGCTTTCAGATTGCCCGACCTGGCAAGTGCTTGTTTGAGTTCAGACGCAACAGTCTATAAACACAACACACAACAATCTGTCTTCTGGTCTGTGGAATGAATAATAAGAGCACTGTTGTTTACCTATAATGTGCTGTTTTCACTGTTGCTACACTTACAAATGTGAACCCTTAGTCATATAATATCCATAGCTATGTACTGTAGGTATTTGGCATAAATATGAGGTATGACAGTGTTAAATTGAACAGTAATTAAAATGTTACCCATCATTTTATAACGGACAATTTTCTTTTCGGGCAAGTGAGCATGACCTTTGGGCAAGTAGAACATGGGCACAAGTGCCTCTGAGACCTTAGTGTCAACCCTAGCCCTGAAACACGACTGTCGTCATGTTGTGAATCAAAGCTGCTGCTGTTGTCTGTAGACTAGACTAGAGTCTATCGATTGAACCTAAACCGAATCACAGCAGAGCAGCCTATACTGTTACAGTTCCAACGCCACATGTAGTAGGCCTATCCCAATGAATCGTTTACTATAATCAACAATTATAACTAAAAGGCCAGAAATGGAGTGTGATAACGAAGCTTATATGATTGACTGTGTCCATTAAGACAGCTACTGTACTTGCACTGGCAGGTGCATGCATGCGCATTTCATCACCAACGTTTACTCGAGTTAAGATAGAAATTAACGTTATTTAGTCAGGGGAGGGTGTATGTATAAAACACATGTCAAACCCGATGAGTACATAGCATAAAATAACCAGATGTAAATTAATTTTGATTTGCCATACATACTAGCTTGCACTTAGCTTAGCTACAAGCTTCCTTCAGATTGGTTGTGGTAAACCAAAGCACCAGTTATAACCTGGTTGCTATACCACCTATAGCTGCCTGTGTGGAACAACATCAGTGCACATTTTTGAACAAGACAGTGTTGACTTACTGTTTCTGGACCAGCTCCTCGGCGGTCGGCGGTCCCTGCTGCTGCTGGAATGACTTCAGAGACTCAAAGGCCTTCATCAGTTTCTCCATGGTGGCCATTTTAGCAGCCCCAGCAGCCTAGTCTAAGCTAGCTAGCTTAGCTAGCTGTAGCTGGCTAATATTTACAATTGGGGGGCTAGCTGAGTGTTATAGCTTATCGGTGGCGACAAAAGCAGCAAAGCAGCCTCGTATGGCTGGGAAGTGGGCAGCTAGTAGCTAACAGCTACTAAACCGCCTCGGGTTCAGTGCTGGACAGCTCCTTTACTCCGTTAATGAATGAATTGATGCTGCTTGATGAAAAGCCATCTTCTTTTCTTTGATGTGTGTGTGTTGTGTTGTTGTCCTGTCTGACAAAATCTCAACACAAGGAAGTGGGAGATGTGACAGTTTGACAGGGGGCGGGGCACGCCGCAGCAAGTGGGCTAATCACGCGGAGAGTTGTCCCTGACGGACGGGCGCAGGGAGCCAATCGGAGGCTCGATGAGGAGGAGGAGGAGGGGCGGGTTGTTGTTTTTTGAGAGTCACGGGGTTGGTTGCTGCTGAGCTGATTTCGTCGACTAATGAAACTATGACGTGATTGTTGTCTACCTTTTTTGGGGTGATGAAAACGAAATATAAACTAGATAAAAACTAAGCCTTGATGTTGTGAGCTTGTAGATCGGCTATTTTCAGCATGTGTAAAATAACCCATTACGATGCCATCAAGGCCCACCAAAACACATTTTAGTGGACTAAAATCGTATCGTTGACTAAAACTAGATTAACACTAAAACATTCCAGGTGACTAAAACTAAATGAAAATGATTCAAAAGACTATGATTAAAACTAAATCAAAATTTGCTGCCAAAAACAACCCTGCTGCTGAGAATGTGTGCAGTCTTCTCTGGCGTGCAGTGCAGTGGTTCCCAAAGTGGGGTCCGGGGACCCCCAGGGGTCCTTGAGGGAGTTCCAGGGGGTCCCCAGCTAATTGATAGTTTGGAACCAAATGGACCCTTATGGGTGATGTTGAACATCAGCAAAACTAAATTAATGTTGTTCTCCAGAGCCAAACATATCTCCTACAATGACATTCGCATATCTTCTATGAATGGAGTTGATATCGAAAGAGTCACAGAGTATAAATATCTTGGTATTTGGATTGATGAGAGACTTGCTTTGAAACACCATGTAGAGGTCCTTGCTGGTAAATCGCGACAGAAAATTGGCTTTTTGTATAGAAATAAAGACAGTTTTCCTGTCATTAGCAGAAAGAGGGTAGTTGAGGCAGTGTTCCTGTCTGTCTTGGATTATGGGGACAGACATGCAGCAGAATCGACTCTTAAATCCCTATACTCTGTTTATCACTCGATTTGATTTATTAGGCTACAGGTAATAAATAAATGGTAAATGGTAAATGGTGCATTTATATAGCGCCTTTTATCCAAGGTGCTTTACATAGATTGTGCATCAATTCACCCATTCACACACACATTCATACACCGATGGCGGAAGAAACCATGCAAGGCACTAGCCAGCACATCGGGAGCAATTTGGGGTTCAGTGTCTTGCTCAAGGACACTTCGATACTAACTCTGGGGGAGCCCGAGTTCGAACAGGCAACCTTGCGGTTACCATCCAGCCACTCTACCCCTGAGCCACCGCCGCCATAGCTATGGTACTCACCATTGTATCTTATAAAACAAGGTTGGATGGTCCTCCCTGACAGAGAGACAACTGCATTGGGCACCTGTTCTTGTATAAAGCCATGCTTGGAGATTGTCCTAAATACATCTCATCATTTCTGAAATGGGACTCTGTCAGAAGTCATTTCCCAAATTCAAGGTAGCAAAAGTTAACTCTGGACTTGGTAGATCTGCTTTTATAGCTTCTGTGGCCCTAATACATAACCTGACTCCGCCAGATGGGGCAGCAGAGAGTACACTGGGTTCCGGGGGAAACCCAGTGTACTCTCTGCTGCCCCATCTGGCGGAGTCAGGTTACCTAATACATGGAATGACCTGCAAACTACATTAAAATTGACCTCATTGGCACCCCTGAGTCGTTTTAAAGCCCTGGTGAGCATACAGAATACAGATCGCCACAATATGTAACTGTTTTTAGATAGTTTTGAAATTTGTCTTAGCTTCTACCTATGTGTAATTCACATGTATACCTTTTGTTTTCCTTTTCCTGATCTTCATATATTGTGACTTGTTTTTATATGATATTGTATTACTCAACGACACTGAAAATGAGTTTAATTACTCAGTGTAATTTCGAGAATAAATAAAACGTGAATGAATGAAAAAAAATGGACCCCAACGGCCCAGGTCCATTTGGTTCCATTTGTACACCCTCAGAGTTAAATTAACATTGATTTTACAATTTGAATTGAGGGTCCCAGAGAGATAGAAATGCCATTAAATGGGGGGTCCGTAGACAAATGCATGTCAAACTGGGGGTCCTTGAAATTAAACGGGTTGAGAATCACTGCTAGAGCCGTAAAAATCTTCTCTTATGGGGGGTCCCTGGCATATCTTTTCAAATGGGGGGTCCACTGGCTAATTATAGTGTCAATTTGGGGGTCCTTGACATGAAAAGGTTTGGAAACCACTGTCCCGCAGGTAGCCAGAATGAATTTGAATTTCCCAGTGTCACTGTCAATACAATGCACTATAGAGCGTCGCGGTCCCGCCTCCTACCCTGGCCCAGGAAATGAAACCCAATGCATTATTCTCATAGACATTTCGTAAAGTATTTATTTAAAGACGGTTACGCCGCGGACAAAGCCAACTCGAGTCGTGACAACTCATGACAACACAAACAATATTTTGGACCAAACAAATAATTAGAAAGAAGAAAAAAACGGCAGGTTACAACACTTTTTTTGTTGTTTTTCTTCTTTGTAATTATTTGTTTGGTCCAAAATATTGTTTGTGTTGTCATGAGTTGTCACGACTCGAGTTGGCTTTGTCCGCGGCGTAACCGTCTTTAAATAAATACTTTACGAAATGTCTATGAGAATAATGCATTGGGTTTCATTTCCTGGGCCAGGGTAGGAGGCGGGACTGCGACGCTCTATAGAGGGTGGTGGTAGTAGTAGTAGCGGCCTTCAGTCTCGAGAGACCGTGACATCATCATCAAACCAGGAAGTTATGCAGGAACGCCTACTGAGTGGCAAAAACTACTTTCCTGGCCTTGACAGCCCATACATCCACACATAAAAGTCCTATCTGACTGCATTAAACAACATTAAACAACGTTAAACTCACTTTGCATGTTGCTTTGCCACTCGATGTGCCATTCACTTTAAGCATGCGCATACCCTCTATACCTACAGCTGTATCGATGCAACCGCATGATATCCAGCCACCATCAAGTGTAAAATTGGCAAGTTCATTCCTATGAATTGAATATAATATGAAGGACCCCAATGGAAACAAGCCATATAGGCTCTCTATATGGGTTTATATCCTCTTAGCAGACCTTGAATTGAACTGTACTTGTACAGTATGTGATTCTTTCTTCAAACCATTAATAAAGTATTCAATCAATCAATTCAGTTGGGATCAAAATAGCCCCCATCACACACACACACACACACACACACACACACACACACACACACACACACACACACACACACACACACACACACACACACACACACACACACACACACACACACACACACACACACACACACACACACACAAAGAGACAATAAGTCTTTTTTTTTTTTTATACAAACGGCAGTGTATTATTTCATAATTACAAATGTCAGATATGGTACAACAACCAGTGATACAACTTGTACAAGAATTACAATGACTGCAGTGGTTGAACGACATGACTGTACAAATAAAAATAAAAAAAGAGAGAGAGAGAAGAAGAAAATAAAAATAAGTCAAGGACCCTGTTTGAATACCAAGAAAATACATCAGTCCTTCCTTCCCTCCGGGGGGGGGGGGGGGGGGAATATCATTGATCTGATCGGACGAGTCTGGACTGATGATAAAAAGCGAAGCACCGGGTTATAGCTTGCGATGATATATCGGTATAGTCATTATCTCACAACCGGGTATATATATTCAGTGATATACAATCCACGACAGACATCTCTCTGCCTTTTCAAATACCTCTGGTGAGTGAGACACCCCATCGTTTTATGTTTTGGGTTGTGTGCACGTACGTGCGTGCGTGCGACCGTGCGTGCGTGCGTCGGGGGCACCGTCATCACTATTCATTACATTAGATGAAGGCAGGAGGGAAGGAGATAGTCGTATTCAAACAGGACAGTCATCTGGTCATCTATAAAGTTATATCCTCAGGTACCAGTGTGATATGTTGGCACTAGAAGATCAGCATTTTTACATATACAAGGAACCTGAAGTTTTACAAACCAATACATGCTTGAATAATAAAACATATGTATTTTCTTTTTTTTTTTTTTTACTTTTTTTTCTTTTTACTCCTTTACTTTCCTTTTCTTTTTAAACAGGCAATACAATGCACTTAGTGCAGACATTCAAAAAAAAATTGAGCTGTTTAAAGTTCCTTTTTAAAGTGTGTAGGACGTCTATCAGAATGGAAGGAAGGACAGAGGTTTTAAAACAAAACCAAACGTTTGTTTTGAGCTGTTTTGGGATGTAACAGATGATAGTTGAGGTGCGTGGAATAAAGGCTGTCAGTCTTCTTGTTAAGTTGTTTAGGGATAAGGACAAACAAATGATATAATTTGTTTGTTTAATCGTGCTTTTGGTATCATTTGCAAAAGGGGTAAAAGACACATCCTATAGCCATTGTCGAAGTACACCTTAGTGCAATGAAACTAAACATTTCTTTACTGCTATATGGATGGCAAACACCTTTTTCCTCGTGTACCATTTTGTGTGCGTGTGTGTGTGTGTGTGTGTGTGTGTGTGTGTGTGTGTGTGTGTGTGTGTGTGTGAAATAAAAAAAAAAGCTTAGGTACATGTTAGAAATACATTAATTTACAAGGTTTTTGAGGCTAACAGCTAAAAGGCTAAAATCTACATCCGCGAGAAAAAATTGGCTTTGAAATGTGCCTGAGAGAAAACAAAAACAAAAAAAAAAACAAAAAAATATATTTATATATATACTGTATATGTTTATAGCAAGACACTTAGAAACTCAAGTGATGACAAGCCAAACCACTGGAGCTCGATGCACTGTGACGGTCCTGACCTGACAAAATGGAATGTACTGTTAAGGGACTAGGATTCCAAAAACCACCCCAAGTCATTTTGAAATCCGTTCGAAACTTTCGAGATCTACAACTGTACCATTTTCAAAATGAGCGTGACACCGAGTTTCTAAAAATTGGAATTCAAGCGCCTGTGCCTTTTAATACGATCAAAATGTGGTCACTACTGTTTTCCAATTGTGAACAGAAATTCAGAAAAGTCTGCGTAGACATTTTGACCGGTTTAGATACTTGAACCCTTACTGAAAAAATGAGTGTGGCCAATTTAGACTTGTATTATAATTAATAATATGACAAAATTAACTTAAGTTGACATAAATCAATTGTTGTCCATGGGTTATAGATACAGTATAATATGCACACACAAAGCCATCAGATCCACGTCTGGTTTTCACAGCATTAAAACAGGAGTGGGCAGGGGGCAGGTAAGGATAAAATTATACCTTTGTCTCATCAGATCAATTGTCAAAATGGCTTAAGATGCATCTGAACTGCAAATATAGACAAGTACATTATATTGACCAACTGTGACATGGTCTATCATTACGATAACACACAGCTTAATTAACTTGACCGCGACTGGTTGACCTGGAAGGAGCCGGCCGACTCCCATTAATGCGTAATGGAAGTGGAACACAAAATGTTATTCTACAAGTCGTTGCATTTTCCAGGACATAAGTATTATGCAGGCTTAGGGTTCTCTGTACAGGCTGGAGAGTTGTATCATTTGTCTTGTTATCGCATCCTAGTATCCACATTACAAACACGAGAAATTCCTATGAAAGTGAAACGGATGGAATTCTTGACGGATTTTTAGGAGTAGGAATGATTCTTCTTTTTAACCACTTCAAACATTTCAAAATTGTTTTGAAATCATTTAGAAAACAGCCGAACTTCCAGCTCACACAGCACTCATAGGCTCGTAGATCTGCAATTTTCTAAAATTATATATATTTATATCCTAGAATGATAAATAGGGGTTAAAGTGGTTAAAATAATTATTGGATTCGACAAAATGGAGTAAGAACTGATAGGCACTGTGCTATCTATGATCATCAACAGGCAAAAGGTGCATTAGGTAAAAATGTCTCTTCTTTACTCATTCTGAACGTTGACGCTAGTTCGATATGAAAGCAATTGTGTTTGTGTGAATCAAGCCTAGCCTGGCTAATAAGCCAGACTCAAATCACACTGTCGTGTGGTATTTGAGTCTGGAGATGCTGTGTATGGATCTTGTTTCCCGGGGGGCAGGTTCAAACATTTTCTCTTTGACGCAATTGGTCAGAGCTACTGTCAGTCAAAGGTCTCAAGCATTGAACGTCACTGTACCAAAGCCCGCCCATATTGCATACTGTGTCCCGATTGGCCACACCAGTTCTCTGGTGTAGGAAATGGGCGTACAAATGAGCCTCTCCAGACCGTAATCCGCCGGCAGGCAATTTTTCTTTGCCAACGGCTGATTCGGTCTGGCTTATTAGCCAGGCTAAATCAAGCCTGCTTCAACCGCGAGACAGTTCTCAGATCACCGCTTCATCGCCGCTGTCCTCGTCCTTATTTAACCGACGTTCACAGTCAACTCTCTTACTTCTGACAAGTTATAATATGGACTGGACTGTTACTGTAATAGAACCGTTCATTGGGAAGGATTTCTGAATCACACATGCACTCATTTCAAGAAAAAAAAAAAAAAAAAAAAAAAGGCTCAAGTGGAGACTATAAGGATTCGAATCAAGACATCCGGGAAATGAATTAGCATTAGATGTCCCCCTGTGAGTGAATATCATAACACACACACGTCATGTACTAAACAATCGTGGGCCCCCCAAAAGGAAACATAAAACAGCCATCAAAATGTGAAGTAGTCTTCTGCGCCCCCTTCAGGTCTAAACATGACTAAATAAGGGTGGCAGGAATGCTCACCGTCACTGACCGCATGCATCATGAAATCACCATTTTTTTTGCTTATGCCAATAATAATATCCACACACAAGCAGCCTAATATCGCCATCAGCCGTCCGTTATTACAGTACGTACCCTTCCAGTCCTACGGGACAAGGGTAGGGAGAGGGATTATGGTGGTAGCACTGCAGACGTTCAAAAACAACCACCTCGCTCGTGTCGTTCGACCCTAAAAAGGCGTAACGTAGGTCAGGGGGGGAACAAACGGATACGTTTAATAAGCAGCATGGCATAAACATGGAAACCTTTAGATTGGATAGAGACCTCCACCCTGGCGACCACCCCTCGGTTCACGTGGAACCCCACCATGCCTTTTCTTTCATTCAGACTTACTTGAGGGGTTGTTTAGGGGGATTTAGGAGGAGGAGGGAGGGGTAGCATGGAACAAGGCGAACTTGATGTACTTAAAAACACGTCACATTGGCCAAAATCAATAACAACAGTCAGACATACAAAGCACATACAAAACAAAGGCCATATGCTACATAAAGAGAAAAACTAAAAAAACAAACAAAAAAAACCCAACAAAAAAAGACTACTGGTACTGTGCTTCTGGGGAGGACACTAGGAAAAAACGTAAAAGAAAAAAATTATCCTCGATACACATTTTCCATAATTCATTCAAAAAAGGAAATTAAAAAAAGAAAAAAATGTTATGTATGCATTCAAGTGGTACTTTTATGGCTTTTTGTACAATACAACCTTTAGTGAAAATATACATCTAGACATAATTCAAGTACAAATGTACAAAATCTTTAAACTCATACTTTTTTTTTCTTTAATTATAATACACTTTTAATACAGCTCATAAATACAGGTCAACATTCATCGAGTTGGTAAGATTTGCGCTCAGGGGTGGTGGACTTGTTGGTAGAGGTCGGCGGCTGGGGGGGTGGGGGTGGGGTGGCGGTGGGGGGCGGGGCTGGGGGTGGGAGGGGGAGTGGTTTAAAGTCGTGAGGGCTGCTCTTCATTCTCATCCTCACTGTAGCCACTCTTAAAACAAACCTGGGAAGAAGCCAAAGGTCTCGTTATTACAGACATTTTAAAACAAAACCTGGAAAGAAGCCAAAGGTCTCGTTGTTACAAACATTTGCACATCTTCAACCCATTTAGGCCTGACGTCGAAATAAAAAAAAGGTCTTCTGAAAGAATATATATTCAAAGATTTGTGCTGCATTTTCACGATTTTTCAAAAATAGCAGACCTACAAGCTCGTAGCGCGCCACTCGGTGGCGCGCTATGAGCTTGTAGATCTGCTATTTTTCAATAGCTAAAGTATAACATAATGCTTAGTTAAAACACCAAAAGGGGTTCCCGCCCAGAATGGGTTATTAAAACCCATTTAGACCCGAGGTCGATTCTACAAAATGTCTTCTAAATCCTGACAGTTTTCTGGAAAAACCTTATTTTTCTATGTCAGTGGTTCTCAAACTACAGTATTTCATGTCAAGAACCCCAAAATATACTTTTATAATTGGCCGCCATCTGAAAAAAATGACAAAACGTTTTCATAGTGCGGCACTCGGTGCCGCGCTATTTCTTCAGCAGCTAAAGTATAACAAATGCTTAAAACACCAAAAGGGGTTCCCGTCCTGAACGGGTTAATATAATTGTCAACCGACGATCATAATCTTTCCAACAGTTGTTCCACTCGAGCCCTATATACACGTCGTCATACGATGGATAGCAAAGGTTTCAATGAGAAGTGCCATTTCGCTTCGCTTCCAGGCACCAACCCGACTTGGATTCACTGCAGGTGTGAATGCAATCCGCATCAAATAAAGGAAATGAGGAGTATGAGGAGTAAACACAGTTGGAGACGGATGGAAGGCATATTTTTTACGCAGCGCAAAGATGTCCCGTTACCGTGGATAGACGTGGTCGAATGAGGAGACTGAAGCACTCATCGAAATATGGTCAGACGAGCACATCAATCAATTGCTTGTTATTTTGTGCAAAAGCGCATTATTGGCTATTTCCCCTACCATAAGCCCTTAATGGGGGTTGGGTTTTTGTGCTAATTTGCTTATTTCCATCTACAGCAAATAAGTATGCCGCTTGGGATACTATTTACATTATGAAGAGAGGATATATACAATTATTTTTATTTTTGAGCGATGGAAATAAGCAAAATAGCACAACAACCCAATGCCCCATTCAATTCAATGCAATTCAATTCAATTCATTGAGGGCTTATGGTAGGGGAAATAGCCAATAATGCACTTTGCCCAAAATAACACCTGGACCTCTTCGGTGGGGACGTAACAACTACAAATAAAGGTAAGAAAGCCTTCTAGCCTGAAATTCTCCACTGCAGTGTACATAATAGTCTGTCTGTCTGTCTGTCTGTCTGTCTGTCTGTCTGTCTGTCTGTCTGTCTGTCTGTCTGTCTGTCTGTCTGTCTGTCTGTCTGTCTGTCTGTCTGTCTGTCTGTCTGTCTGTCTGTCTGTCTGTCTGTCTGTCTGTCTGTCTGTGTTTGTGTCTGTCTGTCTGTGGGGATCCGACTGGGGGCTTTCTTCATCTCGTCTAAATATAAATAGCCTAATACTTCAACATTAAACACATACCTGTAGCTCAGCATGCTCTATAAACTGTAGCTAACATGGCATCATGTGCATAATGATTTTATATGATGATGCGATCATCTATGGATGATAATAGCATAATATTGTAAAGTCGGATAATTAATTTTGCGCTCCCGTCTCGGCGTCTCCGCTGTGCCTCACCAACGTGCCCACAAGAAAAGTGCGCGCGCGTGTTTCTATGTCAGCCGTCCTCAAACATGTCAAGGACCCCAAGAAATATATGAAATTGGCCGCCGACCCCCATCTGAAAATATGTTGTTCCCAAGACCCCCAGAAACAAAAATTTCAAAGAGTTCAATCAAAACACTCGCTCTGAAAGAATATATATTCAAAGATTTGCAACACGTTTTCACGATTTTTCGATGCGACCGTAGTGGGTTCGAGTCCCGTTCCCCACAAACTGTTACGTCACTCCTCGTCTCTCTACTCTCGTTTCCCCGTCTGTCTCCACTTTCCACTATCAATGAAGGCACAGAGCCCCGGAAATATATATGAGAAGGAAGTGGCGCTGACTTGTGAGAAATATCTTGAGATCAGATTCTAAAAATGTCTTCTACATCCTGACAGTTTTCTGAAAAAGCTATGTTTCCATGTCAGTCGTTCTTCGATTTTTCAAAAATAACAGACCTACAAGCTCGTGGCGCGCCATGAGCTTGTAGATCTGCTATTTTTCAATAGCTAAAGCATAACGTAATGCTAACACCAAAAGGGGTTCCCGCCCAGAATGGGTTAAACCGATGCATTCATTTATTTCGCTGGGCTAAAAATGCATTTTCGGTCTATTCGGTTTCGGCCCCGAATAGGCAGAAAATATATCACCGAATAGTGTATGCAATTAATGGATTCAAAAGAGCTGAATAAATGTTTTATGGACTCATAATAGTGATTATTATTTAAGTTACGTTTTGCCATAACCATTTATTTTGCCATAAATCAGGTATAGCTTTAAGGTACGGCCATGACAGCAATGGTAGGAAAAAAGATATATAATATTAACCCGTTTTGAGCGGGAACCCCTTTTGGTGGTTACATACATTATGTTAAGATTTAGCTATTGAAAAATAGCAGATCTACAAGCTCATAGCGCGCCACCGAGTGGCACGCTATGAACTTGTAGGTCTGCTATTTTCAAATCTTTCAGAAAATTGTCATGATTTAGATTTCTTTTTTTTTTTAATTTTGACGTCAGGCCTGAATGGGTTAATCATATTCGGATATTCGGTTTTCGGCCAACTGTTTCCTATAATTCGGTTTCGGCCAAGAATTTCCCTTTTGGTGCATCCCTAAATTCCCTCACCCACTTTCCACCCACTATCGCCAAGGTAACGTGGGAATAAATATTAATAAAGAAAAGGGGAGAGAAAAAAAAAAAGATAAAGGAATAAACAAGAGGGCTGAGATTCTACAATCCCCCCCGGGGGGAGGGGGGGGGGGGGGAGGGGGAGGGGGGGTTAAAAAGAAAGAAAGCCATTGTATCCCACATGGTCCTAAGCACCGTGTACACTTGGAGGGAGAGATAATTGGACATGAAAGCATGACCGGTCATGGCCCTGCTGCTGCTGCTGCTGCTTCGGCTCCTCACATGATCCCCTGCCTGCAAGTTCAACCGAGGAGGACTGGAGGGGCAGCGTTGTTGTTGTTTTTGGCAGCAAATTTAGATTTTAGTTTTTTTTAGTCATTATAGTCTCTTGAATGGTTTTCATTTAGTTTTAAGTCACATTTTAGTTAGTCACCTGGGAATGTTTTAGTGTTAGTCTAGTTTTAGTCGACTAAATATCATACGAATTTAGTCGACTAAATCTACATTTGATTTAGTCGACTGAAATGTGTTTTGGCCTTGATGCCGTCATAATGGCTGATTTTACACTTGCTGAAAATAGCCGATCTACAAGCTCACAACGCGTCACGCTGCGACACGTTGTGAGCTTGTAGATCTGCTATTGTCAGCATGCAACCAAGTCTAAAATGTCTTATACTGGATCTCTTGTCCACTGTCGAGGTGTGTGTAAATAGGTATGCACTAGTCCCTTCCTAACATTTTAGTCTAGTTTGTATTTGTTGACAAAACTGTCAGTATATTTAGTCTCAGTTTTAGTCATCGTAGCATAGTTTTTTAGTTTCCATTTAGTTTTCGTCCTAGCTGTGGGGTGGGTTTTGTGGGGTGGGTTTTGTACGACAGCAGTGTTGATAAGTCATTTTACACTTTGTTGCATGCTGAAAATAGCCGATCTACAAGCTGCGACGCGTTGTGAGCTTGTAGATCGGCAATTTGTTAGTGTAAAATTAGCCATTATGACAACGCCATCAAGGCCCGCCAAAATACATTTTCTTATGATATATAGTCGACTAAAACTAGACAAACACTAAGACATTCCAGGTGACTAGCATGTGACTAAAAACTAAATGAAAGCTATTCAAAAGACCACTATGACTGAAACTAAAATAAAAAATGTGCTCTCAAAATCAACACTGATGCGTATAAAGTAAAAGCAGGGGGGGGGGGGAGAAAGAAGGAAAGAAGGAAGAAAGGAAAGTACCTTAGCCCCCACCCCCTCGGACAGTAGCCGGAGTGCTTTGACTTGCCTCTCGTCTGAAGAGGCGATAGAAGAAGCCTCGTTTGGGAGGAGGGTTGGGTCGGTTCACGTCCAGGTCAGAGCACAGTGTCCCGTCTGTCTCGTACACGTTGATCTCCTTGAAGCACTCCATCTCGATCATCTACGGAGGAGGAGGAGGAGGAGGAGGAGGGGGAGACAGATGATGCCAGGTTAACCCATTTTGACCTGAGATCAGATTCTAAAAACGTCTTCTACATCCTGACAGTTTTCTGAAAAGGCTATGTTTCTATGTCAGTCGTTCTTCGATTTTTCAAAAATAGCAGACCTACAAGCTCGTAGCGCGCCACTCGGTGGCGCGCTATGAGCTTGTAGATCTGCTATTTTTCAATAGCTAAAGCATAACATAATGCTAACACCAAAAGCTCATTAAAGGGACATGTCACCGCTGGAAGAAACTTCAGTCACTCAATGTTAATAGTATTTGTGGTAGATACTGTAACAGTAGCATAATTTGAAATTTGAGTCTCTGTGTTTGACTAGGGTTTGAATGGATTGCTGAATTCCTACAATGCCCATCATGCTTTAGTGTACTTCCGCTCCTTGTGGAGAGGAGGGAGGCTGCACGGAGGAGAGACTTTGTAGTCCAGGAAGGAAGCGAGACCACATTTTGGTCATGAACATGGCGTCATGACTAAATGTTCTTTTAAATTGAGATATTCCTCCAATTTAGACTCTAAATTGATGTTAAAAAAAACTCCAAGGCCTGGGCCGTGGCTCAGCGGTCCAGGCACCTTGGCTGGTAATCCAGTCTGGCAGTGTGCCGCGGGTTCGACTCCCGATCCCGACGGTCTTTGCTGCATGTCACCCCCCCCATCTCTCTCCCCATTTCCTGTCAGCCTACTGTCTGTCCCTCCATAAAAAATATAAAATAAAGGCGAAAGCCACAAAAAAAACACATTTATCGCCCCGCAGCCTTTATATTTTTCATTTGTAAGCCCACAAATGATTAAAAGCACAGTTCCCAGGCATTGTGGATACTAGTTCAATTGTTATATTATTATAACTAAGAGTTCAATATTGCTCACACTTCATCACCGATGATTCAGTGTTGCTGTCCAGAGTTAGGTTGCACTGCACGCACGGGTGACAAAGGAACAGATCTACAAGGTAACTACGCATCACGCTGCAGCACGTTGTTAGCTTGTAGATCTGTTATTTCTTGTCAGGTCCGGTATACATTAGGCTGCAGTAGTGCTGGCCATTCGCCGAAAAACGACTTATGTTACAGTGTTACACACAGGCGTAAACACTAAGGGCTGCCCACCTGTCCCACACCTGGCAGGTAAATACAACTTTCGGGAAGCTGGAGTTCATTTTTTTTATAGCACGGCCCCAGAAAGTTAACCCACTCTGGACGGGAACCCCTTTTGGTGTTTTAACTATAAGCATTAGGTTATACTTTAGCTATTGAAAAATAGCAGATCTACAAGCTCATAGTGCGCCACCGAGTGGCGCGCTACGAGCTTGTAGGTCTGCTATTTTTTTTTAAATCGCAAAAATGCGGCACAAATCTTTGAATATATATATTCTTTCAGAAGACTTTTTTTTATTTCGACGTCAGGCCTAAATGGGTTAAAAAAAAGTGTTGAACGTTAATTCATATTTTACCTATCAATTTATAATGGACGATTTAACTTTCGGGGCAAGTGTGCATGACCTTTGGTTTTGGGCAAGTACCGGTACTTGCAGTGACGTCATCTCTGTGGGGGCTGCGGGGCTCGAGCCCCCATGAAGAATTTGTAACACCTCTTTTGTCCTCACTGTCCGGACTGTCTACGTTTGCGCAGTTCAAAAGGCATTCAAATGCAAAGGAGTGCAGGGGGTGGGGCGGGGCGGGGCGGGCCCCCGTGACAATTATAAGAACTTTTTGTCTCTGGCGTACTAGCCCGACGGGCCTGGCGGGGCAATAAGTACCTCTGAGACCTTGGTGTTCAACCCCTGTTTACGTACATATTTTTAATCTCAGAACATTTTCCCATGACCGTGGGAACACTACAACTACGTTTTCTCAAACCAATGAAGCCTCCTTTGAATTGAATTGTTTCATTTATCTACAGAAAACTGCCTGTAGGCAGATTGTCTGAAGCTTTGAACATCCATTATGGCCCAGTCTGGGTTTCGAAGAAGTGCTGTTATGACAACTGTTGTCACATGTTGCAACCAGAAAGGTGTAATTATGGTAAAGTGCAAGTGCGGTTGGGCTGCACTGACGCGAGTCGCGAGGGAATCCACTGGGAACTGAATTCTGAGTTCTCACCATTTATATTACACGGCTTGGTCGAATGCTTGATTCCGATTGGTCAATCGCCAAATTCAGCGGTCCGTTATTTCTGGATAATGGACCGCTCGGCTCTATAACAGACCAGTGCCTAATCAAAACCCTCGGAGCAGCTGCTGGGCTCCGCTGATTTACTGCCGTTTTCCAACATGACCGCCATGTAAAACACACAGACAATGTCATGTACAGCTAAACATTGCTCTCAAAAAATGTTTTTGAAAACATTTGAGCGAGGAATAGACCAAACTCACTTCCTTGGTTTCCGACTGTGCTGCAGCTGGGCAGTTGCCGGCCACTTATGGAATACTTTCATTACCTTGTTCTGTTGTGTTTTGGGTCAATTTATTAATTTACGTAGCCGTGTAATAAGTGTGATAATGTATGGCTGAGTGGTCCTTCACCTGCAGGCTGCCAGTCTGTGATTTATCTATAAACAATGACCACTCAGCCATACAGCACATTATCCCTTACATATTGTGATGTCATGCAGTGTTGATTTCGTCGACGTTCGTCAACCACCTTTTTTCACTGACGAAAACTAAATGGAAACTAAATGAAAACTAAGCTATGACGACTAAAACTGAGACTAAATATAGTGACAATTTTGTCAACAAATAAAAACTAGACTAAAATGTTAGGAAGGGCATCAAGGCCCGCCAAAATACATTTTAGTCGACTAAATCAACTGTAGATTTAGTCGACTAAAATCTTATGATATTTAGTCGACTAAAACTAGACTAACACTAAACATTCCAGGTGACTAAAATGTGACTAAATTAAAACTATTCAAGAGACTATGACTAAAACTAAAATCTGCTGCCAAAAACAACACTGGACTAAATCAACACAGTGTGCTGCTGCAGCAACACACTGTATTTGAGGCAATGACATCATCATCATCTGCATGCAGTACCTCGTTCTGCCAGGGGATAGAGACACTGCCTGTGACAAACTTGTGGTAGAAGTCGTCGTCGGTGGTGTCCAGGTTCACCCCTTTGACCGTGGAGAACTGCTCAATGTCCAGGACGTCCTTACAGTACACCGCCCGGGGCTGGGAGAGAGACACAGGGACACAGAGAGAGAGAGAGAGGTCTTTACAGTACACCGCCCGCGGCTGGGAGAGAGACATAGAGACACACAGAGAGAGAGAGAGAGGTCTTTACAGTACACCGCCCGCGGCTGGGAGAGAGACATAGAGACACACAGAGAGAGAGAGGTCTTTACAGTACACCGCCCGCGGCTGGGAGAGAGACATAGAGACACACAGAGAGAGAGAGAGGTCTTTACAGTACACCGCCCGCGGCTGGGAGAGAGACATAGAGACACAGAGAGAGAGAGAGGTCTTTACAGTACACCGCCCGCGGCTGGGAGAGAGACATAGAGACACACAGAGAGAGAGAGAGGTCTTTACAGTACACCGCCCAGGGCTGGGAGAGAGACATAGAGACACAGAGAGAGAGAGGTCTTTACAGTACACCGCCCGGGGCTGGGAGAGAGACATAGAGACACACAGAGAGAGAGAGAGGTCTTTACAGTACACCGCCCGCGGCTGGGAGAGAGACATAGAGACACACAGAGAGAGAGAGGTCTTTACAGTACACCGCCCGCGGCTGGGAGAGAGACACAGGGACACACAGAGAGAGAGAGAGAGGTCTTTACAGTACACCGCCCGCGGCTGGGAGAGAGACATAGAGACACACAGAGAGAGAGAGAGAGAGGTCTTTACAGTACACCGCCCGGGGCTGGGAGAGAGACATAGACACACAGAGAGAGAGAGAGAGGTCTTTACAGTACACCGCCCGCGGCTGGGAGAGAGACATAGAGACACACAGAGAGAGAGAGAGGTCTTTACAGTACACCGCCCAGGGCTGGGAGAGAGACATAGAGACACAGAGAGAGAGAGGTCTTTACAGTACACCGCCCGGGGCTGGGAGAGAGACATAGAGACACACAGAGAGAGAGAGAGGTCTTTACAGTACACCGCCCGGGGCTGGGAGAGAGACATAGACACACAGAGAGAGAGAGAGGTCTTTACAGTACACCGCCCGGGGCTGGGAGAGAGACATAGGGACACAGAGAGAGAGAGAGGTCTTTACAGTACACCACCCGGGGCTGGGAGAGAGACATAGACACACAGAGAGAGAGAGGTCTTTACAGTACACCGCCCACGGCTGGGAGAGAGACAGAGACACACAGAGAGAGAGAGAGGTCTTTACAGTACACCGCCCGGGGCTGGGAGAGAGACACAGAGACAGAGAGAGAGAGAGAGAGGTCTTTACAGTACACCGCCCGCGGCTGGGAGAGAGACATAGAGACACACAGAGAGAGAGAGGTCTTTACAGTACACCGCCCGCGGCTGGGAGAGAGACATAGAGACACACAGAGAGAGAGAGAGAGGACTTTACAGTACACCGCCCACGGCTGGGAGAGAGACATAGAGACACACAGAGAGAGAGAGAGAGAGAGGTCTTTACAGTACACCGCCCGCGGCTGGGAGAGAGACATAGAGACACACAGAGAGAGAGAGAGGTCTTTACAGTACACCGCCCGCGGCTGGGAGAGAGACATAGAGACACACAGAGAGAGAGGTCTTTACAGTACACCGCCCGCGGCTGGGAGAGAGACATAGAGACACACAGAGAGAGAGAGAGGTCTTTACAGTACACCGCCCGCGGCTGGGAGAGAGACAGAGACACACAGAGAGAGAGAGATATGCAGTGAGAGAGCAGGGCCAAATTAGCCATTGGGCCGGTGGGACCTTGGCTCTCAGGGACCCTTCATGGAAACTGGACCTCGCAGTACTGGGTTTGAGGCATTTCCATTTCCATTCTGGTCTAACAGAGTCAGGGTGCTGATATTAAAGCAATAAGCCACAAGAGGTCTCAGGTTACCGGGTATTTAATAATGGCTGAGAGGTGTAGTGAGACCCTGTCAGTCATTATAAAATACACGGTCTCTGTGACGGGGGAATAGGAGGAATATGTCTTTGGTGCTTAGATGCCCGCACGGCCGGGGTGTGTAAGGCAATCAGGTGCTTCCCTTCCCCAGTTCAGCTACAGAGCTGCGGGAATGAATGATATAAAGTGTGTGTTGAAGGTGTAGATTATCGTGAGATTTACAACGGAAACCAGCCAATCAGAATCAAGTATTGGGACTAACCGTTTTAGAATGTACATGTTGGCTCACTGGAAACACTAGTGGTCAACTATGAGTGGGTTCGTCCAAATGGGTTCCAATGAAATGGGCGTGTAAACTCTGAGAGTGTACAAATGGAACCAAATGGACCCGCAAGAGAGAGCCTATACCACGGGTACTTTTGTTTCAATAACAAAAGATTCACACTCCTATGCCGTCTTCACTGCACTACATATAGTCCAGCATTTAAGCCCACTGACCTAAATAACCCAAAATAAAAATAAAATCTAGATAATCTCTTGCTTTCTTTTTTTATGTTTTTTTTTGTGGCGGAGGAGGGACAGACAGTAGGCTGACAGGAAATGGGGAGAGAGATGGGGGGTGACATGCAGTAAAGGCCGTCGGGATCGGGAGTCGAACCCGCGGCACACTGCCAGAACTGGATTACCAGCAAGGTGCCTGGACCGCTGAGCCACGGCCCAGGCCTAATCTCTTGCTTTCTTGTATTGATTTTAACCTCTTGGTCCGTCCGGTCTCATCTCCTTACTTGCTCTATTTATAGCGTGACAAATGTCCAGTTTTTCTTTGAAAAGTCCAATTTACAGTGGTTCCCAAAGTGGGGTCTGGGACACCCAGGGTCCTTGAGGGAGTTCCAGGGGGTCCCCAGCTAAATGATAGTTAGGAACCAAATGGACCCATTAGGGTCCCTTTGGTTCCACTTGTACACTCTCAGAGTTAAATTAACATTGATTTTACAATATACATTGGGGTCCCAGAGATAGAAATGCCATTCAATGGACGTCTGTAGACTAATATCCATATCAAACTGGGGGTCCTTGAAATTAAAACGGGTTGAGAATCACTGCTAGAGCCGTAAAAATCTTCTCTTATGGGGTCCCTGGCATATCTTTATCACATGGGGGTCCGCGGGCTAATTAGTGTCAATTTGGGGGTCCTTGACATGAATACGTTTGGGAACCAGTGTTTATAGCGTGGAGAGAGCGTGTAAGAGGAGGAGGACCACGAGGGAGAGACAAGTGGTCTCTAGCTTCCACTGTGACTGTTTATTTGTGACAATGGTATTTCCTGTATGCTTATTCTGAGCTTCCAGGGGAATAAAGTACAGTGATTTTAGGCTTGAAAAGAACAAAATCAAATAGCAAGATGTATTTCTTTAACCCATTTAGGCCTAAGGTCGATTCTAAAAAACGCCTTCTAAATCCTGACCTAAGTTTACTGAAAAACTTCAAATATTTATATAGCAGCATCACATTTTTTTTAAATTTTTGAATACTGTACATATACTGTACACTACAGAACCCCAAAATGGGTTCCCGGCCTGAAGGGGTTAAGCAAAAACATTGATGTCTATTTTTTGACAGTAATATCGTATTGTGATGATAATATATTTATCGATGCATTCAGTCATTGATAATGAATAACCTTATCGATCGATTAAACGGTTAGTTGATGAACTAAAAAATGTTAAGCTTAATTTCCCTTAGTGTCTAACATAAAAATCTACATTTTGCTGATTATACAGAAATATATATTATATATATATAAAAATATTATAATCAAATATGTATTTGACCATTTGAGATACAGGGGCCAGGCGATGGCATCTTTGTATGAGGAATAAAATGGAATGAAAAGTGCACTGTCTTGTCTGTCACATCACATAAAAGCCCACATGGTGCGCTCCTTGGCCACAGCTCCATATATGGAGCTGACCTGTTCTGACATGTTGATCCTTCCCCATCCATCCTTCCTCTTCGATGTCTCCCTTTTGACTGATACCTGTCCATTTAAACTCTAGACGGGCCAGCCCCAAAGTTATTAGTGCAGCCACGCCCGGCAACCAGCGAAAACAGTTCTCAACAGGCCCGAAAATTAAGATCTTACCCCCCCATGCCAAAGCACCAGCGCTCGCCCAGCAGTCTGCTGTCACCCAGGCGGATGCGAGGTCGCTTCTCGCCCTCAGGCGTCTTACTGGCATAGTGTGTGTGTGTGTGTGTGTGTGTGTGTGTGTGTGTGTGTGTGTGTGTGTGTGTGTGTGTGTGTGTGTGTGTGTGTGTGTGTGTGTGTGTGATGCTTACGTCGGGACTGAAGGGAGGGTCCAGCATGTTGGCCTCCAGCCTCTTGAAGTTGATGTTTCTGAAGATGGGATGCTGCTTCACCTCCACGCCCCCGCTGCCCTGGCACCCCAGCCGCTCCTTGGGGTCCTTGGACAGCAGCTGAGCCAACACAGGAAGAGGAAGTGAAGAGTTTTAAGGCCTATTCATATACTCCAGTTTTCGGCGAAGAGGTGACCACCGAAAACTGCAACATGACGTCACTGAGCCGCAAACACATCTCTGTTTTTACACCGAAAACTGGACTATGAATAGGCCTTTACTGACCCGCAAAAACATCTAACGTGCATAACAAGAGTTGTCCTTGATCCACTTCTGGCAGTTTTCAGAAAAATCGATGTTTCTATGTCAGTCGTTCTCAAACCATTTTATATCAAGGACCCCAAATATTATGTATTTGGCCACCAACCCCCCCCCCCCCCCCATCTGAAAATATGTTGTTTCAGGGACCCCCCAGAAGCAAAGATTTGAGTTAAAGCGTTTGCTGTGATATATATATATATATATATATATATATATAAAGGCTAAAGTTTAAAATAATGGCTAAAGTGGTTAAAAGCTACAGTATAAGGTGAACGCATCTGTGTCACCTTATAGCTGGTCTGAAATTGGTTAACATGATCAACACTTATTTTGAAGAGCCAAATATCCGTAACCGGATGTTGCGATGACGTAATAGTGTGTGTGGTGTCTTGACCTGTTGTTGTTCTCTCGCTCGTTGCAGAAAAAACCCGACCGCGAGTATCACAGCGCTGGCTGTCGGCCGTTGAAAAACCTTGTTTTGACCAGAAACAACATTCATTGCGCCGATTTGGAGATACACGCCATTAAAAGCTGCACATAGAACGCACGTGGACGTCGCGCGCAACTTAAGATGGCGCCGTCCAGTGTCACACTTTACACTGGGATGCTAACGGCACTCGGCTATCGACTCGATCCGATCAAAAGACGGATTAAATAACATAAGACTCTTATCACGTAATTTACGGGATAGGCAGGCGGCCAGACTAAAGCTCATTTACGCGTGATCTGCGTGAACGGACGGAGGGCTTCGTGTTAAAAAACACAGAGCTAGTTCTGCATCAGCCTCTAACCTCAGTAAATCCCCAAAACACAGCAGCATACACACAGGCTTACGTGATGTTGGTTAACTCACTGACACATTTATCGCCGCTCTAATCCTCCCATCTCAGAGTGGATACAAAGTGCATGTGCACACACACACAAACAAACAAACACATGCACGTGCACACCATCCACACATTATAATCCTTGTGTTGTGTTTAAGTCTGACCCTCCATCATGATCGCATGAGGACTGCACACAAATCTCATCACACGTGCACGTGGGCACACACACACCCACACCCACACACCCACAGTCCCACACACACACCCACACACAGCTAGAGCTTAAATCACAGCACTGCCACAGTAGGAATAACAGAGCAGCGTGGCTGTCTCCATCAGAGCCTCTGGATAATGTGAGCAGCACCCCCGTCTAGTCGATACAGCACAGAGGCCTCGTCAAGGCCCTCCTCGGGAGGACGGCCATTCTTACTGGGTCACTGCTTCTCAGCAGACAGTGGTGGGAAAAAAATCACACCCGTGTGAACTGAGTGGTGTAAGGTCTTATATAGACTGATCAACTGTGGTCTGACGTAATGTCTGACGTAATGAAATCACACCCGTGTGAACTGAGTGGTGTAAGGTCTTATATAGACTGATCAACTGTGGTCTGACGTAATGTCTGACGTAATGAAATCACACCCGTGTGAACTGAGTGGTGTAAGGTCTTATATAGACTGATCAGCTGTGGTCTGACGTAATGTCTGACGTAATGAAATCACACCCGTGTTAACTGGGTGACCATAGCAACCATGCTCATTTTTTGGTACGAACAGACAGACAGACACGTAAACTAACAAAGCCAGTTGTAGGAGTGGTTTACACCACTCTAAAAGTACTCACATTGTCTTTCTTTACTTGGGTAAAAAGTGTCGATGTTGCCATGAAGGAATACTCTGTTACAAGTAAAAAATCACACCCGTGTGAACTGAGTGGTGCAACCCCCCCCTCTCTCTCTCTCATTAGCAGGCAACAGTGCAGCACTATCTCTCTCTCTCTCTGTTTCTGGCACAACAGCATCACTTTTGCCCCTACTGGTACTCATAGTCACATAGGTTAGGACGGACATTGCTGTTCCTTGGAGTGGTTGCACCACTCAAAAAAATACTTTGCGAGCTCCTTGCAAGTGGACGGAGCTCGCGAAGTCTCGCGATAGACGAGAGTTCGCGCTTTGCGGCTGGAACACGGCAACAGCGTTACTATGGAGTAAAGTGTGCCTCTTGGGATACTAATTGCATTATGAAGAGAGGATATATATACAAAAATAATTGATTTCCGAGCGATGGAATTACGTGAATTAGCACTAAAACCCAACACCCCATTGAGGGCTTATAATAATGGTCGGGTAGGGGAAATAGCCAATAATGCGTTTTTGCACAAAATAACACCTGGACCACTTTGGTGGCGACGGAGCAAATACAACTAAAGGTAAGAAAGCCTTCTAGCACGAACTTGCCGTGATTTTTGTACTTTTTCAGTTTTGCATGTGTCTATAGAGTTAACATTACTCTAATAGACCCCCAGGTGTGGTTATAATATTCAAATATGTCTTCCCTGTGTATTTTTGGTTTCTTCCTGAAAGCCTTTGAGTCAAAAGGCCCAATCGAAATAACACAATTTTAGTGACATCATAATCCTATTCTATCATACAACAACAGCTGTGGGCGAGGCTTAAGTTCAGGTGGGTGGTGCTAAGGTGAAAACCAGGTATACTTAAGGAACTGGTGGGTGTGGCCACATATAAAAACATAATTTTAACACTTTTTGAAAAACATCTTCCTCCTAGTATAATCATAGTTCATGATGATCATGTTATAGGGGAGGAAATATCACGGCACTCCATCTTTAAGTAAATGTACTAAGTTACTTTTTTTCCACCGCTGGTTTTCAGCGGGCATGCCGACTGCGTCCGCTGTCACCCTGCGGGCGCTGGCGGCGGCCTGGCTTATCCCAGCGCTCTGATAGCACTTCCCTGCCTCCTGCTCTCTCTCTCGGGTTCCTTCCTTCTCACCGTGTAATCCCCCTCTCTCTTTCTCTAGTTCCTGCAGTCCCCGAACTGTTTATATAAATTCACCGCAGGCTTCAAAAAGCCAAATCTCATTCTCACTCTCTCCTCTTGACAGCTCCGATCACATGTCTATTTTGGTCTGTGGTGGTGATATCCATCTAGCTGATAAAAGAAAGAATCACACCCGTGTAAAGTGAGGGTCGCTCTTATCATCATACCGGCTAGAGATGTCCCGATACTGTATCGGTATCGGGAAAAGTATCGGATCGGCCCTTATTTGTCATATCGGGTCATATCGGTATCGGTGAATATGCCAGTCTAACCACCGATCCGACACAGGGGTAAGGGGTTGACACTATGGCAGGTAAATAAAATGTTGGGGCATGTGGAGTTTGCTTTGGAGTTGCCCAAACTGCAAGTGCACATTTGAGTGAGGAGTCTGCTATAAACACAACACGAGATATATAGCTAGATAGCTATAAACACAACATGAGATCACGACACTGGTATCGGTATCGGCTAACACAGAAATTGAGGGATCGGATCAGGAGCGGAAGCGACATCGGGACATCCCAAATACCGGCCAATCACAATTTGCGTGCTCACCTTCGTCATCAATGTCCGTGTTACGCAATGTTTGTGTTTACACTACGACGTACGATTGTTCATTCATTGTCAACGGGAATTGAATGTTTGTGTAGGACAACGTTTGTGGACACACAAAACCAAAAGCTGGACATAGGAGTGGGCTAGCACGGTAGCACCCCTCCAAGACACCTCTCACTCATTATGTTTCTTCTTCAGATGCTCTCCCCCCCCCCGGCCCCACTCCCCTGTTCTTCCTCTCTCTCTCTGCCTCCTCGGGGAGTCTTTTGACTCTGCTGAACTCGAGGTCAGAATGTTCCACACGCGTCACACAAATAAATGTCCCCTCCCCCCCACTCTCTGCTCGGGAACGAAGCGAAACAGTGGTTCCCTCTTTTAGAGAGAATATATACTTCAGGGGCTGCTGGGAGTTTTAGAGTGTGGGACTGACTGTGTGGAGCAAGAGAGAAAAGGAAACAGAGAGAAAGAGAGACCTAAAGTCTTCTCAGGCCCGAGAGTAGATAAACAACACCTAACCTAATCCAGATAAATTATGTACGGTGCACTAGACCTTATAGTACACTAAAGGGCTCTGTTTTCCGATGTGTGGCCAATCCAGATTGGAGTCGCATTGTTTGGATTATTTATTTTTATAATAAGATAAATATCAACAGATTCCATACGACTTGACCTAAATAAAAGAGACTTCCAGATCCTCTCTTTGAAGTTGTCCGTAGCCTCCCAATGATTTGTTCAAAGACATATTTTCAGATTGGGGTACGGGGGCCAAATACAGATAATTCTGGGGGTCCTTGACATGAAAAAGGTTGAGCACCCACAGACATGTTTCTGAAAGAAACATGAGTTTTTTTCAGAAAACTTTTTAGGATTTAGAAGACTTTTTTTTTTTTACCCATTTTGGGCGGGAACCCCTTTTGATGTTTTAAACATTGTTATAATTTAGCTATTGAAAAATAGCAGATCTACAAGCTCATAGCGCGCCACTGAGTGGCGCGCTACGAGCTTGTAGGTCTGCTATTTTTTTTTAAATCGTGAAATTTATGTATTTCAGAAAACTGGAGGATTTCGATTTTTTTTTTTAAATTTTATTTGATGTTTTTAAATGGGCCTCAATCGGCCTTTCCTCTGCTCGTCCCTCATGTCTCACCTGTCTGCAGATGTCCTTGGCCTCCTCGGAGAACTTGTCGGAGTACTCCTCCGGGTCCTCGCGCACCCGCCTGTCCACCTCCTCCCGCTTGACGCGCTCCTTGCGCTTGCGGAAGGGCGACTGGCCCTGGATCATCTCGAACACCAGGCAGCCCAGCCCCCACCAGTCCGGGCTGAAGCTGTAGCTCTCGTTCTGGATGACCTCGGGAGCTTCATGGAAGAGGAGAGGAGGAGGAGGAGGAGAGAGTCACCACCGTACCGAGACGAAGAGGAGGAGATGGGAAAGAGTGGCCAGACGACGTCGTCACGTCGCAGCGAGGAGATTAAAAAGAAAGGAGGTAGAAAGAGGAAGAAAAACAATGATTAATTTAATTTAAAAAAAGAAAAGGCAAAACGGAAAGCTGGGCTTTCACTCTGGATCGACTCAGAGAGAGAGAGAGAGAGAGAGAGAGAGAGAGAGAGACAGAGACAGAGAGAGAGAGAGGCAGAAAGGGGAGAATAACCAGCACCCAGTAAATCACACTCAATAAAATAACAGTCATTCTTTGGACAGCCAACTACTTACGGCAAGCAACGTGATCACATACAGATGTGTTAATCACGCAGCCCTTATAGTTGAAAGATACAAGACTTAAAATGTCTCACATGATGAGAAAGGAGGTGAATGACAAATATTAGCAGAAAGGGAAGTGGTGCTGGTGCTGCGTATACGTTTTAATCTCATCCATTGATCCGTGACCACCAAAATGTGGAACGCCCTACCAACAGTCATTAAGACATGCGAATCCCTTGACTCCTTCAAAACCGCTCTCAAAGGGCACCTACGGATGGCTGCAATTCGAAACTGGCCCCCGTAAATTCTGAATCCCCCCCCACCGCCCCGCCCCCCCCCTTTTTCCCTCACTGTATATGTTTCTTTTCCTTTTTACCTCCATTATGATGAATTCCTGTTCTGTCCTTTGTCTATATAGAAGTGTCTATTTGTACGTCTCTAAATGTTTTGATGAATTGAACATGGTGGACCCTATTGTAAACAAGTGTAATGCTTAATTGGGTCGTCCACTCACAGTTAACAGCCTTTGTATTGAGTTTGTGCTTGAAATGTACTGTAATTCTGCAAACTGTTAATAAATATTTCAATCAAAATCAATCAATCAATCAGTCAGTCAGTCTTACCCATGTAACCGACAGTCCCAACGCGCCCTCGTATCGTCTCGGCGTCAGGGATCTGGACGGCCAGGCCCAGGTCTGAGATGCGGATGTGTCCTATACAGTTACACAGCACAAGAAGAGACACCATTCATGGGTTCATTATAGGATTTGCACTCCGTCCTGGGGGGCACATGGCATCATACAGCGTGGAGGGGGTTCCCAAATTATCCCATTTTGGGCGGGAACCCCTTTTTGGTGTTTTAACTAAGCATTATGTTATACTTTAGCTATTGAAAAATAGCAGATCTACAAGCTCGTAGCGCGCCACCGGGTGGCGCGCTACGAGCTTGTAGGTCTGCTATTTTTTGAAAAATCGTGAAAATGCGGCACAAATCTTTGAATATATATTATTTCAGAGGACTTTTTTTTTATTTCGACGTCAGGCCTAAATGGGTTATCCCATGACAAGCACCCCCAAATAGACCTCTGTCCTCTGGCTGCAGCCCACCCTACTGCAAAATGGCAACAAATATCCCATACCAGTAATGTATATTTCACTAGAGACCTTGATCTGTATAATTTATCATTTCAACGGAGCAACTACACAAGATGTCTCGTCAATATACAAGGATCCCTGGCTAATATGCCAAATATGGCTTAACCCATTTTGACCTGAGATCAGATTCTAAAAATGTCTACTACATCCTGACAGTTTTCTGAAAAAGCTATGTTTCTATGTCAGTCGTTCTTCGACTTTCGATTTTTCAAAAATATCAGACCTACAAGCTCGTAGCTCTGCTATTTTTCAATAGCTAAAGCATAACATAATGCTAACACCAAAAGGGGTTCCCGCCCAAAATGGGTTAATACATTATAATTATAAAAATCTAAATACTTTAAATATTTCATTTCTTTTAGAAATATCATCTTTCACTCAATAGAGCCAACTCCCGTCGCAAGTTGATGTTATTTGCCCATGTGTGGTAAAGCCCTATGGAATAATAATATGGAATACCTGTGCTAATAAAAAAGGATTTAAAATATTGCTTTGATGCTCATAGTAACCTTAGGAAGTATTACGTTGTTTTTTTTTATTAGCATATGCATTCCATAGGGCTGGATCACACATGGGCATATGATGTCATCAACCTGCGACGGGAGCAGTCATGTACAAAACATTTAAGGTGTTTTCATTGTTTTCATTATTTTAGCTATAGAGGGCAGTTATAATGTATCAAGGCACTTATTAGCCAGGGATCCTTTGAAGTCACCTTGTACCCGAGTGGAACAATTTACAATTACAATTTAGGCATTTGGAGATGCTCTTAATCCAGAATACAGTAAGCAAGAACAACAACACATGGTAATCATCAAATACATAAATAAGCTAAGAACCTAACATCCGTCTAACAGTGGAATAATAATGAAACTATATGCGTATACACTATAGAGCAGTGGTTCCCAAACCTTTTTGGCCGTGCACCCCCCGTTACCTCCCAACCTAGCTGACGCACCCCCCACATGGAAATATAAATTGCATAAGCTATATAGAGATATATATTTCCTATTTATCCACATATATGCACATATATGAACCTGAACATGGTGTATATATATGCAGCATATGCTATATTCTGCATATACTTGCCATATATTGGCATAATATGTTAATATGTTTAAAATAAAACCATAGCACCACCATTAGCCTTTTCATGTCGCGCACCCCCTGGAAGGTGCTTGCGCACCACAAGGGGTGCACGCACCACAGTTTGGGAACCACTGCTATAGAGTGATATGTCTACATAAAATACTATCTAAATGACATAAATTTTTGATGAATTGAACATGGTGGACCCTGTTGTAAACAAGTGTAATGCTTAATTGGGTCGTCCACTCACAGTTAACAGCCTTTGTATTGAGTTTGTGCTTGAAATGTACTGTAATTCTGCAAACTGTTAATACATTTTTCAATCAATCAATCAATCAATCAATCAAGCCTTTGCATACGCCTGTAAGGTCGTCAGGGCTACGGCTAAAATGGAGTCTGAAGAGGTGGGTTTTCAGACTACGGCGGATGGTGGGAGTGAGTCTGCAGTTCTGATTGTAATGGGGAAGTGCACTCCTGATCTGGGACTTACCACGATCATCCAGGAGGATGTTTTCAGGCTTCAAATCCCTGGAAAACAAACAAACAAACAAACAACAAATAATAAGTCTCCATGATGATTTGTCTTTTTTTTCTATTCAAACAGAACCTTTATGATTACGAACCGGAACAGGAAACGGATATGGCACCTTCTGCAAACCCCAAACGACAGTTATACACCGATAGAGATGATGGTGATGCCATGCTAGAATGTAGAATGTGATGCTATGTATTTATGCTGTAGGTAGTGTAGCTCTCCATTGGTGTATTGGTTTCATTTTCTTTGCCATGTAAAGACTTTTTCCAGTTCAACAGTGATGTGCACCATTTCAATACGAGACAGGCAAATCATTTACATCTCCCAAAGTTCCGTACTGGTCTGTGTCAGTTCTCCATCAGATACAGGGGGGCCCAGCTATGGAACACCTATACAGCAATCTCATCGAATTCTACTTCATTGAATAATTTCAAACATAAGTTTAGGACCCACTTAATTGACCAGATTACTTAATTATATTTCTTTGTATCATCTCTTCTTTTCTCTAATCATGTAGATAACCTATAATTCTAATCATGTTCTTGTTGGTTTTTTTGTTTTGTTTTGTTCTTGTTTTATATACTGCAATTATGTCTTCTGGATATTCTATATCTCTTGTACAATGTTTCATTTTTGATTTACATAGGTAGAGGCCTCGTATAAGCCCCTTGGGCTTTTTTGCCTCAGCCTAGCACTTTACCCCTCTTATATGTATATGTTCACTGTGTTGTTTTTTATATTGTGCTGAATAAATAAATACAAATACAAATATTGATGTACTGTATTGCCTCCATGTGTGTTGTTGCAATGTTGTTTGTCTCAGACCAAAAAGGACTGCAGTGGAAATAGGTCGAAACGACTGAACATGAACATGATGTTACTTGTTTCTCCTGTATGACGTCAAAATAAAACAAAACGAAATTGTCAATATATTTAGTCTTAGTCATCATAGCTTATCTTTCATTTAGCAATTATCCCACGATTTTGTAAGCCATTTTTCATCCGGTGCCAGTAGCCTAAGCTGTAGCCTGAGCTAATGTGTCAGATATTTGGAAAATTGCTCATTTTTCCAGTTAGACCCAGAGCTAGGTGTGTGTGTGACTAGACACCTGCTTGGCAGAGCCAATGGATGCACACAGTATATTCAGCCTTGGTTTTCCTTTTTCTGTTTTTTTCAGTAATCGAGGCCCTCTAACCAAGATAACAGATGGGTCCTCCAAAGCGCAAGGATGGCGAGATCATGGATTGGAATTCGATAGACTGCAGAGGTGTTCAAGACACCGTATGAATAGCGGCATAGCGCGAGCAGAAACATGTATCACAGGCTACGTGCCACATGGGGGAACCTGAACAGAGGGCACTGATGCAGCAGGAAAGTACACTGGCAGTTAAAGATTTATTGGGTAAAGGGTCAAGACTGCTTGACATGGAAGTGGTTTATGACGACAGGGGTGTGTGCTGTCTGTGCACGGGACCATGCAGAATAATGATGCACAAAGCAAAGCAAAGTTCTTTGTTTACCCAGGGTGAATGGACTAAGCTCGAGATGCTTGTTTACAGCCAGACCCTGCTCATAGAACATTTCATGGTAGGGGTTCAATGCCTTGCTCAAGGGCACTTCAGCGGTGGTAATTTTAACGTGCCGGTCCGGGGATTCGAACTGGCGACCTTCCGATAACAAGACCGCTCCGCAAACCGTTCGGCCACCGCTGCCCCACACACAGGCAGCAGTGTTTTTGGCAGCAAATTTCTTATTTTAGTTTAGTCATTTAGTCTTTGCAGTTGATTTAGTCGACTAAAAATGTATTTCGGCGGGCATCGATGCCGTCGTAATGGCTGATTTTACACTTGGTGAAAATAGCAGATCTACAAGCCGATCTGAGCTTGTAGAGCTGCTATTTTCAGCATGCAACCATGTGTAAAATTACTTATACTGGATCTCTTGTCCACTAGTCCCTTCCTAACATTTTAATCTAGTTTCTATTTGTTGACGAAATTGTCAATATATTTAGTCTTAGTCTTATTATTAGTCATCATGGCTTAGCTTTCATTTAGTTTCCATTTTGTTTTCATCAGTGAACAAAGGTAGTAGACGAACATTTTTCGTCATAGTTTTAGTCAACGAAATCAACACTGACTGCAAAAGATCCCAACCGGCGACCGCTAGTCCTCATGAGCACTAACTAACGTGTGAAAATGCATTCCATCAAACTTGTAGCCGTATTTTTCCTCTCAAGTTTAGGATGTTTACGCCGATCTCTCTCTCCCTCTTGACATAATATATGTACTCGGTTGGGTTTCTGTTGTGTGTAAACATAAATCGGGTTGATTCTCAAAAACCAGTTGTCCTCAAAACCTCCCCCGCCTCCAGGGTTTGGGAATTGATTACATGCAACTGGTACATCCAGTCTCGATGTTCTGTAAACAAATACGTGGGTCTATAATAGGCAGGGACGTGGAGAGAGGGTTAACCCATTTTGACCTGAGATCAGATTCTAAAAATGTCTTCTACATCCTGACAGTTTTCTGAAAAAGCTATGTTTCTATGTCAGTCGTTCTTCGATTTTTCAAAAATAGCAGATCTACAAGCTCGTAGCGCGCCACTCGGTGGCGCGCTATGAGCTTGTAGATCTGCTCTCTAACACCAAAAGGGGTTCCCGCTCAAAATGGGTTAAGGGGCTGAAATCCTGTAAGAGCTAATAGATCAACTATTTTTGCTATTTGTTTGGGGGGCGAAAAGGTTAAGTGTTTGAAAATGTTGGAGTTGGGGACAATATGCATAGAATTTTAGGTTAAAGGACAGCTTTGGTTTTTTTTCAACCAAAGTTCATGTTTTAGGTTGTTATTAGAGAAAGTAAAAGATGAGTATTATTATTATTTTATTTGCTGCTTTCTTTCGTTTTAGCGATTTTAGCTATCTTTGACAGGGGCCGGGGGCATTCGAACATGGGAATAAATGGGGCTCTTTTTGATACAGAGACAGTCATGGCGGCAAGACTAACTGTGGAGAAAAACAGTTTTTTTTCTTTTCTTTTGTTTTTATCCAAAATGAGTTAATAGCACAGGCCGACTCTAGACATACTAGAGCATGTCTGAAATAAGTGTCAGAGCTGAAATCGACATGTAAATAATATGAAATAAATGCTTAAACATTAACCTTTTTCAAGCCTGTTTTGTCAACTCGTTGTTTCTCTGCAAGACATTACTCTATAAGCCATATCTCCAAAACTGGTGGGTCAAACTGAACAACCGATGTCAATTTGAAGCTTTCATATGACATTAAAAAACGAAAAATAAAAATAAATTCAATGACCTCGATCCCAAATAAATCTGCCCACAAAAGATCACAGGATCTACTGAATGTGAAGGAGGTGACAGGAGCCTATGGCACACAGTGTGGCATCCCCCTAGTACCTCATACCTTCACATTCAGTAGATCCTGTGATCTTTTGTGGCCAGATGTAATTTCTTGGGGTCTAGTAGGACTATAGTAAATATTAATAAAGAAATCACCGTAACATTATATTTAAAAAATAGTATTTAGGGTTTAGGCCCATGTTCGAATGCCCCCCCCCCCCCCCCCCCTTCTGTCAAAAATTGCTAAAATTGCTAAAACGAAAGAATGCAGCAAATGGAGATAAAATAAATAAAATAAATAAAATAAATAAAATAAATAAAATAAATAAAATAAATAAAATAAATAAAATAAATAAAATAAATAAAATAAATAAAATAAATAAAATAAATAAAATAAATAAAATAAATAAAATAAATAAAATAAATAAAATAAATAAAATAAATAAAATAAATAAAATAAATAAAATAAATAAAATAACACTCATCTTTTACTTTCTCTCAGAACAACCTAAAACATGAACCATGGTTGAAAAAACAAAACAAAAGTTTGCCCTTTAAATGTGAACACTAGGGGGTGGCAATTACCATAAGCCCCCCCTGCAGTGTTGTTTTTGGCAGCAATTTTAGTTTTAGTCATAGTCTTTTGAATAGTTTCCCTTTAGTTTTAGTCACATTTTAGTCACCAGGAATGTCTTAGTGTTAGTCTAGTTTTAGTCGACTAAATATCATAAGATTTTAGTCGACCAAATCTACGGCTGTTTTAGTCGACTAAAATGTTTTTTGGCGGGGCTTGATGCCGTCTTAATGACTGATTTTACACTTTCTGAAAATAGCAGATCTACAAGCTCACAACGCGTCGCAGCGCGACGCGTTGTGAGCTTGTAGATCTGCTATTTTCAGCATGAAACCAAGTGTAAAATTACTTATACTGGATCTCTTGTCCACTATAGTCCCTTCCTAACATTTTAGTCTAGTTTTTATCTGTTGACGAAATTGTCAGTCTTTTAGTTTTAGTCATCGTAGCATAGTTTTCATTTAGTTTCCTTTTAGTTTTCGTCAGTGAAAAAAGGTAGTCGACGAACATTTTTCGTCTTAGTTTTAGGTCGACGAAAACAACACTGCCCCCCTACGCCGCCCACTGGATGTGACCCCCCCCCCCCCTGTGCCGCACACTGCGTAGTCCAGTGAGTTAAGAGGTCAGTACCTGTAGACGATCCTCTCGCGGTGCAGGTCCTCCAGGCCGCAGCAGATCTCCGCCGCGTAGAAGATGGCCCTCTGCTCGTCGAAGCCCGAGTTGCCCATGTTGTAGATGTGGAACTTGAGGTCGCCGCCGTTCATGATGGTCAGCACCAGGCACAGCGCGTCCTTGGTCTCATAGGCGTAGGCTAGATTCACCTGGGGAGAGGCAGGGTGGACAGGGGGGAGAGGAGGAGGAGAGGAGGAGGGTGGTCAGGGGAGGAGGAGAGGAGAGGAGGGGTGGTCAGGGGGAGGAGAGGAGGGTGGTCAGGGGGAGGAGAGGAGGGTGGTCAGGGGGAGAGGAGAGGAGGGTGGTCAGGGGGAGGAGAGGAGGGTGGTCAGGGGGAGGAGTGGAGGGTGGTAAGGGGGAGAGGAGAGGAGAGGAGAGTGGCAGGAACAAGGAAGCAGTGCAGAGGAGGAGATGTGCAACGGTCAGGAGACACGGTGGCCCCACACACAACACACACGACACACACACACAACACACACGACACACACACACACACACACACACACACACACACACACACACAGTGTGCAACTGTTTCACATGCAGTTAAATTCCCAAATAGGGCTGTCACAATTACACATTTGAGTTGACGATTAATTGTCACTAATAATTGCGATGAACTTTTTAAATGTGTTTTTGGCATTGAACTCTGGATCATATGAATAAAATACATTTAGAAAATAGTCTGTTTGCCTTGTAATAAAAAAAATGCACAGGGAAGATATGACATAGTCATTAATCTTATACTATTAAACACAATTGCGGAAATAGCTGATCTACAAGCTTACAGTGAGTCACGAAGGTCACGCGTTGTAAGCTTGTAGATCAGCTATTTCAGCTTTTTTTGTATATGTACGAACTAGAGATGTCCCGGTATCTGAAAAGTATCGGTATGGTATCGCTATCGGTATATGCCAGTCTAACCACCGATCCGACACAGGGGTAAGGGGTTGAGACTAGGGGTGTGCTAAAATATCGATATGGCGATATATATCGATACGTCCTCCCGCGATAAATAATCGATATTGATTATTAAAATATCGATATCGGAATTTTTTTAGAAATGTTGTTCATAAGAAATGACAGCTAAAATAAAGCAAATCCCACTCAGATTCCACAGCAACCAGAAGTACTGAATTACTGGATGGTGATTTGTCTAAAGTCTCCAAACAGCTTTGTGGGAATACAAAATGCTGCATTTTTTCAGTTCCAAGTATTTTGTAGTTGCAGATATCGTGATATATCGTTGATGAAATTTCATACAATATATCGATATATCGCAAATATATCGAATATCGTGATATTATCGTTATCGAGGGCCTAATATCGCGATATATATCGTATCGTGAGGAACCCATATCGTCCTACCCCTAGTAAGGGGTTGAGACTATGGCAGGTAAATCAAATGTTGGGGCATGTGGTTGTGGAGTTTGCTTTCGAGTTGCCCAAACTGCAAGTGCACATACTGTACGAGTGAGGAGACTGCTATAAACACAACACATGGGGCTCCATTTTCGTCACCGCTAAACCCCTTATCCCTAAACTTCTTTGCCTTTTTTTACTATTTTGAAAAACATTTTTGAATAGTTCAACTAGCCAATCTACATTGACACGTTGTGAGCTTGTAGACTGGCCATTTGAACTATTCAAAAATGTTTTGCAAAATAGTAAAAAAAAAAGACAAAGAAGTTTGGGATAAGGGGTTTAGCGGTGACGGAAATGGAGCCCATGGTATCCGTATTCGGTATCGGCTAACACTGACATTGTGGTATTGGGATCGGATCGGGGACGGAAAAAAGTGTATCGGGACATCCCTAGCCCATTTTGGGGCGGGAACCCCTTTTGGTGTTAGCATTATGTTATGCTTTAGCTATTGAAAAATAGCAGATCTACAAGCTCATAGCGCGCCACCGAGTGGCGCGCTACGAGCTTGTAGGTCTGCTATTTTTGAAAAACCGAAGAACGACTGACATAGAAACATAGCTTTTTCAGAAAACTGTCAGGATGTGGAAGACATTTTTAGAATCTGATCTCAGGTCAAAATGGGCTAGGATACGAACATTTTTCAACACGGAAAACGATTATCTCAAACGATTGCGATTCAGACGATGTTGTAATATTTGTGACAGCCCCTGTTCCAGGAAACAATCCCATTGTTACCCCAAAGCAAAAGCAAAAAGCAACAGGAATGTACACAAAGTGTCAGGGAGAGAGAAGGAGAAACAGACGGATCACAAACACAGAAACTTCATTCCCCACTTTAGCCCTCCCTCCATTACCTCCTCCTGACTGTCTGTAATCCTGCCATCTATCTCTCTCTCTCTCTCTCTCCTAGAGACCTCTTTCCCATCCACCCCCCAAACCCCCGGTCTTTCCCCTACTGCAGGTCAATGACACACAGGCTGTGGTGTAGTGGTGTGTGTGTGTGTGTGTGTGTGTGCGTGTGCGTGTGTGTGTGTGTGTGTGTGTGTGTGTGTTTCCGTGTGTGTGCGCACGTGCACTGTCAGTTTGTTGCTACCATCAGGAAATACCCCGTGGTGGAAAAAGTACTCACATTTCTTTTTTTTACTTAAGTAGAAGTATCAATACTGCAGTATCAATAAGTAAAGAAATACGGAATTATAAAAATGCACTTAAAAAATTAAAATTCTAAAAGTACTGGTGTCAAAAAAGTGGTATTTATTATGCAGAATGTCCCATTTCAAGTTTTCAAAACTATGAAAACAATCTCTTGATAATAGCAGATCTATTTGCGACACATTGTGAGCTTGTAATCCGGTACTTGAGTTAACCCATTTTGGGTGGGAACCCCTTTTGGTGTTTTAAGCATTATGTTATGCTATTGAAAAATAGCAGATCTACAAGCTCATAGTGCGGCACTCGGTAGGTCTGCTATTTTTTTTAAATCGTGAAAATGTTTTTAAACATTTTTAACTCAAATCTTTGCTTCTGGAGGGTCCCTGGAACTGCATATTTTCAGATGGGGGTCGGCGGCCAAATACAGATACATCTGGTGCTCCTTGACATGAAATAGTTTGAGAATGACTGACAGAGTTTTTCAGAAAACTGTCATGATTTAGAGCAGGGGTTCTCAACGTTTTTGGCCGGGGACCCCCAGAAATTCTTTGGCAATGTCTCGGGACCCCCGCCCCGCCCCCTCCCGACCCCCAATATAAATTGACTGCTACAATAACCTTAAACCATTTTGGGCGGGAACCCCTTTTGGTGTTTTAAGCATTGTTATAATTTAGCCATTTAAAAATAGCAGATCTACAAGTTCGTAGCGCGCCACCGAGTGGCGCGCTACGAGCTTGTAGGTCTGCTATTTTTGAAAAATCGTGAAAATAAAATTTAAAAAAAAATCATTTTTTTTCTTCTTTTTTTTTTGAAAATAATTTGGGGACCCCCTAAAATAATTTGGCGACCCCCCCGAGGGGTCGCGACCCACGGGTTGAGAACCCCTGATTTAGAGGACATTTTGTAGAATGGAGCTCAGGTCTAAATGGGTTAATGCCCATAGTTCCTTTCCACACCGCCAGACAGACCGTCAGGAGGATGTTGCTACCATCGGGAAACATCCCAGCTGGTTTTGGGCTGTATGTGCACCAACGGGATGGGAAAGTTCTTATAGGATGACATTGAGTAACCCCCCCACCCAAACGCACACGCGCGCACGCACGCACGCACGCACACACACACACACACACACACACACACACACACACACACACACACACACACACACACACACACACACACACACACACACACACACACACACACACACACACACACACACACACACACACACACACACACACACACACACACACACACACACACACACACACACACACACACACACACACACACACAAAGAGAGAGTTTGCATATAAGCAAACATACAATCATATAGTGTGTGTGTAGTGTACACACACACACAAGTAAACAAATGCACCCAGCCACCCGCACAAAATATATCCACAGAGGCAGCATACGTGCGCGCGCACACTAGGGCATTAAGCA
>NC_136809.1:50652810-50692603 GCF_951216825.1 Electrona antarctica
TATGGCACGCTACAATATAAAATAATTGTACTGCCATGCGTGTATGGCTGCATGCCTGCTACGATACATTTGTACTGCACCGACCGACACTAACCCCCCCTCCAGCCATTAGCCAGCACCTTTTACTGTACAAAGACGGAGAACAAACATGATGATCTACAGGCTCAAACAGGTCACATGCGCGACGCGTTGTGAGCTTGTAGATTTCTTTTGTCCATGAGTTATATGAGCTTGCATGATAATCGCAATCATGCTTTTACATTGTTTAGTGTGTCACCGTGTGATGATGATGATGACTATGATGTCAGATAGCCTACGTCCCCCCCCCCCCCCCCCCCCCGGCCAATAGCCAGTACCAGTTTGCTAGCAACTAGCCAACAGCCAGTGGAATGTGGCGACGCGATGGTGCTGGATATTATACCCGCGAGCACTCATTGGTGTCATTCTAACGTCGCCTATTATTTTATCGTGATACTAGCAGCCAGCTCTACAAGCTCAAACAGGTCACATGCGCGACGCGTTGTGAGCTTGTAGATTTATTTTGTCCATGAGTTATATGAGCTTGCATGATAATCGCATTCATTGTATTGTATACAATCACACCCGTGTGAACTGAGTGGTGTAAGGTCTGTATGACGTAATGAAATCATGTCTGACGTAATGAAATCACACCCGGGTGAACAGGGTGAACATAGCAACCATGCTCATTTTTTCTGCACAAACAAAGCCAGTTGTAGGAATCACACCCAGGTGAACAGGGTGAACATAGCAACCATGCTCATTTTTTCTGCACAAAAAAGCCAGTTGTAGGAGTGGTTTACACCACTCAACAATCATGATTTTACATTGTTTAGTGTGTCACCGTGTGATGATGATGATGATGACGATGATGTCAGATAGCCTACGCCCCCCCCCCCCCCCCCCGGCCAATAGCCAGTACCATTTCTGCAGTGTTTGCTAGCAACTAGCCAACAGCCAGTGGAATGTGGCGACGCGATGGTGCTGGATATTATACCTGCGAGCACTCATTGGTGTCATTCTAACGTCGCCTATTATTTTATCGTGATACTAGCAGCCAGCTACAAACACCATGTAATAGTAGCGTGCACTGACAACAGCTAAATGTTTATTTTTTATATATTTAGAACTGACATCAGATGAGGAGGAGGATGATGATGATGAAGACGAAGAGTCAAGACTGCGATGGAGTTCTCCGACACTGAACCGGATTCATTCATTTCAGGGGGGCAGTTTTTTTTTAAATTATTATTATTATTTAGCCTACACACACACACACCGTCAAGAACAACTGGAATGCAGTGGTTTGGGGACACTGGGGAGTTTGGGGACAACTGTTTTGTATGTAGGCCTATTTATTTTCTGTAATATTTATTATAATTTTATTATGTTAGTAGTCATAAAAAATAAAAGACGCTTTTACAATGAGTTAGACCTGTCATGGCTATTTTGTTCACTATTGTGAGGTTTATTGTATATGACTAAGCGAGTTTCAACTGTGATTTACTCAGTAACGGTAGATGGTAATAACTCAATTTCTTTTTTATAATACAGTATACATTCAAGTCTATATTTTGATACATTTCATGGGCACCAAGTCATATCAAAACAATGTCCTTGGATGTGTTTTTTATCAAAACTGTGTTTCTTCATAATAGGTTTTTGAGATACATGCATGAATAGACAAGATACTGGTAAGACTATGTAAACATGGTATATATCAAAATGTGTGTTAGAATGTCTAATTTTACCCCAAAAAAGAATTGAGTTTATACGATGTTCCAATTCAGAGATATGGGGACTTTTAGCTGGATAGGTCAGATTGATCATGACTGACCATGCTATTTATAGATGGCAAAATATCTACAGTGGTACATGTGAGAAACTTTTTATTTTATTTTAATTGAACTAGACAACTCACCCTTTAAAATGAGATATTGCATGGCTATGTACGCCCAGCAGAAAAAAAGTTATTTAGAAAATAAAACTTCAACCGGGCATAACTTTTTTTGTTGTCCTAGAAACACTACCCAGTGTAAATGCAGGCTCTTTTAAATGGCTTCCAACACAAAAACTAAACATTTTATCAACTCAGTTCATTTTTTTCCTGGAAGCAGACAAGTCAAGCTTTCTCTGAAGGTCTTTCGTTGTCACACATTCACAACAGAGAATTTTCAATAAATCATTCAAAAACGGCATTATGCCATAGAGAAGTCTACCTACTATATAGAAATCCTTGAAACGCTCAAAGAGTTAACAGACGAGCCTGTCGGTGACTCTGTCTGTCTGCGTGCGTGCGTGCGTGCGTGCGTGCGTGCGTGCATGCGTGCATGCGTGCGTGCTGCATGATCAGGTGTGATCTACTTTCTAATCCTTCCTTTTCTTCACTAAATGACACACTCACTCACTCACACTTTAATCACCCAACAATCTCCATGCCAGTAACATTCCTGCCCTTAGGGGGTGTAGGATGGGGGGGGGGGGGGGGGGCGAGGTCCTTTGACTTTCACTTATGATCACATCAAAGAGCGCTTCTGGGAGGAGGGGCCCCGGGTCAACAAAGGTCACCGTTCTGACATCTTCTGACCCCGAAGTCACCCATAATTCCAGTGAGAGTTGTTATAACCTGTCTGTGTGTATGTATGAAACGACACACTGCAGCCGGCCACACATTGTTCCTTTTTTTGGAACAAAATTACCTGTAAGCCATACTTGAAATAAAATGTATTTGACTAGAAAATGACATGCCCCACTTCAGTAAAAGTCTACGTATCTCATGCTATCTAAAAGGTAAATGGTGCATTTATGTGTTTTTTATTTCTTTATTGCACATCTGCCCCCCTTTGCCAAACTTGTAGACTTTTGTATTGTTCTTAATTTAACTTTTAATCTGTTTTAAATCAATGACCTCATACAGGAAAGGATTCCAAATAAGCCAGCTGGCTTCTTCCTTTCCTTGCATTGTATTTTTGTTTTTTGATATGTATTGTCTATTTTTTGTACTACATGCTAAATAAATAAACCATAAACCATATATAGCGCCTTTATCCAAGGAGCCCATTCTCACACACATTCATACACCGATGGCGGCGGAAACCATGCAAGGCACCAACCTGCACATCGGGAGCAATTAGAGGTTCAGTGTCTTGCTCGAGGACACTGCGACACTAACTCTGGGGGGAGCCCACAGGGTTCGAACTGGCAACCTTGCGGTTACCATCCGGCCACTCTACCCCCTGAGCCACCGCCGCCTATCTGTACTCATAAGTATACAAACAAAAGTAAATACCTTTAACCTAAACCTTTTTGACCTGAGATCAGATTCTAAAAATGTCGTCTACATCCTGACAGTTTTCTGAAAAAGCTATGTTTCTATGTCAGTTGTTCTTCGATTTTTCAAAAATAGCAGACCTACAAGCTCGTAGCGCGCCACTCGGTGGCGCGCTATGAGCTTGTAGATCTGCTATTTTTCAATAGCTAAAGCATAACATAATGCTAACACCAAAAGGGGTTCCCGCCCCAAAAAAATAAACAAATTGAGCTTCATGAAGTTTGTTCTGTATGGTGTAACGCAGTGTTTGATTTTGTTGACTAATACTAAGACAATGTTCGTCGACTACATTTTTTTCACTGCCAAAAACGAAATGAAAACTAAACTATGGTGACTAAAAGTTAGACTAAATATATTGACAGTTTTGTCAACAAATAAAACCTAGACTGATGTTAGGAAGGGACTAGTGGAGAATAGGGCATTCACTTCTAGTCATTTTTACTAGTTGACTAGTTGCCTAGTTTACTAGTCGACTAGTTGTTTAACTACCTATAATGTAAAAAAAAAAAAAAAAAAGAAATATATATATATATATATATATTTTTTTTTTAATAAATATTTGTACATTGAAAAACTGTGTACATGGTGACTATAACTATAATCTACCTGATCTTGAGGCCTACACATTTTTTTTTCTTATCAACTAGTCAACTAGTACCAACAAGGTCGACTAGTGGATTTACTAGTCGACTAGTAAACTAGTCGACGAAGAGATCCAGTATAAGTAACAGACACAACATTTCACACTTGGTTGCATGCCGAAAATAGCCGATCTACAAGCTTGCTATTTTCAGCAGGTGTAAAATCAGCCATTATACGACGGCATCAAAGACCAAGCCAAAACACATTTGAGTCGACTTAAAGGAGCATTCAGTGATTTGGAAAAAAAACCCGGTCCGCCCCGGTAACAAGATGTGCACATGCACACGCTCTACAGTGGGGGAAGTACAACAGACCAACAGCACGTGCACCAAGGCCCGCCCCACTCGATCATGATCGGAGGAAGGCCCCTCTCATCCTGATTGGATGAAGGCTTTGCCACCCAAAGCCCAAACCGAAACTAGGGTTTTTTTTTACCCCAGGGGCTCACTGGGGACAGGGAGGAACTCCTTATATGGTCAGCACACTTTATAGTAGGGATGATTATCCAAAAAAATAAGAAAAAATAAGTGATATTTGAATTAAGTGAAATCACTGAATATACCTTTAAATTGTTATGATATTTAGTCGACCAAAAAGTAGACGAACACAAAAACATTCCAGGTGACTGAAACTAAACGAAAAACTATTCAAAAAAAGACTACGACTGAAACTAAAATCAGAATCTTTGCTGTCAAAAGAACAACACTGGCGCAGTGTTAAGCCATTGAGACCTGGAACGCATCCATGTCACGTTAGCGTTTAACCACATTAACCATTAACCCATTTTGGGGCGGGAACCCCTTTTGGTGTTTTAAACATTGTTATAATTTAGCTATTGAAAAATAGCAGATCTACAAGCTCATAGCGCGCCACCGAGTGGCGCGCTATGAACTTGTAGGTCTGCTATTTTTGAAAAATCGTTAAAATGTGCCTCAAATCTTTCCGAAAATTGTCATGATTTAGAAAACTTTTTTTTTTTTATTTCGACGTCAGGCCTGAATGGGTTAACAGATGAAAGGCCTTCCAAAATGGAACAGAAAATGCAGTGTGTTGATGAGCCAGCGGACATTCACCAGGATCATACAAAGAAGACACTTCACCCCTTACTTAACCCATTCTGACCTGAGATCAGATTCTAAAAAATGTCTTCCACATCCTGACAGTTTTCTGAAAAAGCTATGTTTCTATGTCAGTCGTTCTTCGATTTTTCAAAAATAGCAGACCTACAAGCTCGTAGCGCGCCACTCGGTGGCGCGCTATGAGCTTGTAGATCTGCTATTTTTCAATAGCTAAAGCATAACATAATGCTAACACCAAAAGGGGTTCCACTTCCCGCCCAAAATGGGTTAAGTGAATTTGACCACATCTGTTCTTGGAACGAATGGGCCAGATAAGATAAGCCAGCGTACTACTTCCTTTTCAAAGAAAACCGTGGGCTCGGGGGAAATCAAACGGGTTAAAAGGTTAAATGTTTAATTTTCTTTAAAATTATAATGGTTTAAGAGCAGACACAAATAAGTATATTAGTTCTGATATTTGGACTTAAAGCTGTGCCATTAATATAGTGGTTGCCCCCCGAGTCCCATGGTGGGAATTCTGGTCTGGTTTTGGTGAATATTAAGTAGTTCCGGTTATTTGGCGGGGGGGCACTGGGGGCCACACACTAAAAATAAATGAATCCACAAAACTAGCATCATTTGTATTGTTATTTCTACCATATATCACAACTTAAGTTCAACTTCGACCCCTCCGTCACATCACTCACATGCAACTGTGGTTGCATGTGCTGTTGCTGGCGTAATGATACTGGACACGAAAAAAGTAGTTCCATGTGACAGAGGGGTCAGAGTTGAATGAAAGGTGCGCTATATGGATAGCATCAACAATACAAATGACGCTAGTTTTGTGGATTAATTTATTTTTAATGCGTGGCCCCTGGACGACCCACCAAATGACCGGAACTACTTAATATTCACCAAAACAGAACCAAAACAGAACTCCCACCAATCTCACCAAGACTCAGGCAAACAATTAATACCTTTGCTTTTCACTTTTTGTGTATCGTTTATTTTTTTAATTTCATTAATCCCTTATATATTTGAGTATGTATATTTGTATGTGCCTTTTATTTTTGTCTTTGTTAATGGTACGAGATACCAGGGTTGGTAAAAAAAACAATACAATACATGAATACAATATACAATCTGTCCACAAATATGTCTAGTAAGCAGAGAAATGAATACAAGCTAACTTTAACTTTGTTGGCCTCAAGGAAGACCACACTATGTAACTCTCATTGGAGCCATGATGGTTTTCACACTTCAAGGCCTGCTTTTATCTTTGTGTGTGTTTGAGAGAGAACGGCAGAGAGACCCTCAAGCTCACAGAACCTTTTTTTTTTCCTTTTTTTTCCCTTTTACCAAAGACATAATCTGAGAACGGATCTAAAAGATTGCCCCTTTAACACTCTCCAAATAACTAAATAGAGCCTCTGTGGTACTTAGATCAAATCAGCGATCTCTAATCTCTGTGACATTTTAAATTATCGTGGCTTTGTGAGGCGCCCGTCCGGGCGGCGCAGCGGGGGGGCAAAGTTCTACCCGCCACTCCAATGTGCCTTTAGCCCATTCTGGACGGTGAAACCCCTTTTGGTGTTTTAAAGCATTGTGTTACGCTTTAGCTGTTGAAAAATAGCAGATCTACAAGCTCATAGTGCCGCGCTACGAGCTTGTAGATCTGCTATTTTCTTTAAAGTGTTAAAATGTGGTGCAAATCTTTGAATATATATTCTATAGCTCAAATCTTTGCTTCTGGGGGGGGGGGGGTCCCTGGAAAAGCATATTTTCAGATGGGGGTCGGCGGCCAAATACAAAAAATTCTGGGGGGTCCTTGACATGAAAAAGGTTGAGCACCACTGACACAGAAACATAGGTTTTTCAGAAAACTGTCTTTTTAGAAGACATTTTTAAAATGTCGACGTCAGGCCTAAATGGGTTAGCCTGGCCGGGGCGTCTCCACAAGGAACATTGGCCATGTTCATGGGTGGGCCGCTAGCAGGGGAGGAGGGTGATCCCTGCCGCCTGCCTCTGAATCCCAATACCACTCCAGCGAGGCGATGTTACGGTGAAAGTGGTGACCTGCTGATATATGTGACATTCGTGTAGACAGTAGACCTCACAGATCGTCCCAAGTGTCCCAACGTGAATCACTGCGCTTTGTTTATTAGCATAGTTCAACCTAGCGGCAGTTATAGGCCACGTGTTTAACCCGTTTAGACCTGACGACGATTCTACATAATGTCTTCTAAATCATGACAGTTTTCTGAAAAACCATCATGTTTCTCAACCCGTTTCATGTCAAGGAGCCTCAGAATTATCTGTATTTGGCTGCCGACTCCCCATCTGAAAATATGTTGTTCCAGGGACCTCCCAGAAGCAAAGATTTGAGTTAAAAATGTTCGCTCTGAAAGAATATATATATTCAAAGGTTTGCGCCACATTTTCACGGGTTTTTCAAAAATATCAGATCTCACTCGGTGCCGCGCTATGAGCTTGTAGATCTGCTATTTTTCCAACAGCTAAAGCATGACATAATGCTTGAAACACCAAAAAGGGGTTCCCAATCCATCACGCACGCGGGTTAAAGACCTCCATGTAAGTAACGTGAAGTACCACAAGATGGGGTCACATATTTCAGTCAGGTCACCAATTTCACCGTAACACAGCCATGCTGGAGTGTGACCGAGTGTGAGCAGAGAGCGAGTGGCAGAGATTTCGGGTTATATTATTGGAATTTGGCTCTCGTGACTCCCACTGTGCCTGGAGCCCTCCTAGTGTCGCAAACATTCTCATCGACCGTCTTCAGTGTGTGTGTGTGTGTGTGTGTGTGTGTGTGTGTGTGTGTGTGTGGGGGGGGGGGGGGGGGGCTTGGACACAACAGGCCGGGCTCTAATCAGCCCTGGTGGGGTCCATAGAGTATTAAAAGGATAGAGACTGATCTGGCGCAAAGCTCCGCCCTCTCCGCTATTGATGTCCTGACCACCAAATTTTGGTGGTCCAATGCGGAAGTGCAACTGAGCGCTCAATGTTAAAGCCCAGCTGCACGGGGTTTCCCGGTCATGAATCCACGGGTCCGCCTGTAGTCCCTCCTCTTACCACTAGGGCCCAGTGCTTCAACGTTGGAGTGCCTCACTGGCCCCTTGGTGGGGTCGCCTGGAGTAGTGCGGTGTTGTTTTTGGCAGTCACATTTCTATTTTAGTTTAGTCATAAGTCTTTGGACTGAAGCTTCATTTAGTTTCAGTCATATTTTAGTCACCTGGAATGTTTTAGTGTTTAGTCTAGTTTTAGTCGACTAAACATCATAAGATTTTAGTCGACTAAATCTGCAGTTGATTTAGTCGACTAAAATGTATTTGGTCGGGCCTTGATGCCGTCGTAATGACTGATTTTACACTTTATGAAAATAGCCGATCTACAAGCTCACAACGCGTCGCGCTGTGGCTATTTTCTTATACTGGATCTCTTGTAAAATGACTTATACTGGATCTCTTGTCCACTAGTCCCTTCCTAACATTGTAGTCTAGTTTTTGTTGACAAAATTGTCAATATATTTAGTCTTAGTTTTTAGTCATCATAGCTTAGTTTTCATTTAAGTTTCCATTTCGTTTTCGGCGGTGAAAAAAAAAAACGGTAGTCGGCGAACATTTTTCCGTCATAGTTTTAGTCGACGAAAACAACACAGCCTGGAGGAGGGTGTGCGTGTGTCTGTTGCAAGACCCCGAAACGCCCAACGACGCCAGATATCACAACACGGACGACGTGTCCAAAGTTTGTGCATCAGTAGATGTTTTATTTACCAATGTGAAAGAATAAAAAGGCCCCTGATGTTTTGTGAACAAGGGGTCCAGAAACGCCAGAAAAGGCCAGCTGCTGCAGCGCCTGGAGACGAGCATCAGACAGACACCACAGTGAGCAGAAATACACACTGCAAAGCCACAATATGGCTTTTGTTGGAAACGGAGAACGAGAGGGAGGAGGGACAGAGACTATAGAGCGTCGCAGTCCCGCCCCCTACCATGGCCCAGGAAATGAATCCCAATGCATTTTTCCCATAGACATTTCAAAAAGTATTTATTTAAAGACGGTTTACGCCGCGGACAAAGCCAACTCGAGTCGTGACAACTGATGACAACACAAACAATATTTTGGACCAAACAAATAATTACAACAAAAAAAGTGTCGTTTTTTTTCTTCTTTAATTATTTGTTCGGCCCAAAAAATTTTGTTTGTTGTCATGATTTGTCACGACTCGAGTTGGCTTTGTCCGCGGCGTAAACGTCTTTAAATAAATACTTTCTGAAATGTCTATGAGGAAAATGAACGGAGAATCATTTCCTGGGCCCTGGTAGGGGGCGGGACTGCGACACTCTATGGCTTTTGTTGGAAACGGAGAACGAGAGGGAGGAGGGGAAGAGACTATATAGTGTTGGTTTCGTCGACATGGCGAAAAAAAATGGTCGTCGATTACTTTTTTTCCACTGATGAAAACAACATAGAAACTAAGCTATGATTACAAAGACTAAATGTATTGACAATTCCGTCAACAAATAAAAACGTGGAGAAGAGATCCAGTAGAACTAAAAGAAAGGTAATTTTATATGCTCTGAAATTCTCAGCATACAACCAAGTATAAAATCAGGCATTAATACGACGCCATCGAGGCACCGCCAAAATAGCGGCATTTATAGGCAAAATACATGTTTGTCAACAAAATCAACTGTAGATTTAAGCAAAAAATGAGGAGAGGGTGGATATAATATCAAGGCACTTCATAAATAATGTTCAAATGCAAACATGTTTCGGGCATCAGGGCAAGTATATGTCATGTACTCATGTGCAGCGGTGGCCGAACGGTTTGCGGAGCGGTCTTGATACCGGAAGGTCGCCAGTTCGTATCCCCGGACCGGCACGTTAAAATTACCACCGCTGAAGTGCCCTTGAGCAAGGCATTGAACCACTAAAATGAAATGTTCTATGAGCAGGGCCTGGCTGTAAACAAGTATCTGATGCTTAGTCCAGTTACCCTGGGTAAATATAGTAACTTTGCTTTGCTTTGCTTTGTGCATTAGTTTTGCAAAAAAAACACTCATTGGGCTAAAAACGGCCATGCCCACTTGCCCAATTGTGCTGACATCATCACATTTTTGATGACGGCAATGGCCGCTTTTAGCCCAATGAGTGATTTTTTTGCAAAACTAAAAGCATGATGAAATTTTGAATATTTTGCCTTGGTTGTTAATGGTATGCATGCAATGGTTTAATAGCATCCGGCAGTTTACACATGCTGGGGGCCCATACTAAACATTTATAACATACAATGTTGGTGTACTCAACATGTCCGGGTTCACATTCTGGCTACTAGACTATATATATATATGGGGGTAAATCAAAACACGTTTGGGGACGTGTTGGGTACAGAAATAATTCATTTCAACAGAGAACCGTCTTATTTTGAAAGAACTGCCACCCTTCAGTTCAACAAAGAACTCTCTTATTTTGAAAGAACTGCCACAATTCATTTCAACAGAGAACCCTCTTATTTTGAAAGAACTGCCACCATTCATTTCAACAGAGAACACACCAACTCGGCCTACATGTGACATCATGTCTACATCACACATAGGCCCGCTAACCTATATATGTTGTGTACAGGTTAGACAAAAATCCCCTGGCTTTGCTGCAGGTCTCTCTGTCACTTTGTTAAAAAAAACCACTCTGCATATGTGTGCATGTGGTCGTGCATGATACAGACCAACATCCCATAGCCTGGAGGGATGCGACGCTCTGATTGGTTCAGAAAATGTTCAAAATAAAATGCCCCAAAAAGCCATTTCACTACACCTTTAATTTTTTTGAATCTACAAGCTCGTAGCACTCGGTGCCGCGATATGAGCTTGTAGATCTGCTATTTTCCAATAGGTAAAGTATAACATAATTGCTTAAAACACCAATCCTGAATGAGTTAAGCTTTTTTCCACCAGTGCAAACTGGAACGGGGATTCCATTCCAAAAACATCTTGAATGATGGGTGTATCGATGATTCACAAACACACGCCTGTGTGTTGTTCTGTTTGTGAACCCCCCCCCCCCCCCCACACACACACACACACACACACACACACACACCCCCTTACTCCAACTCTCCTTACTTCTTTTCCACATCTCCTAATTTTTCCAGTTCTCACTCTCATACTTTAAGAAAAGAAAAGAAAAGAAAAACATCTTTCCCACATTCCATGACTTTGTGGACTGCCCATCCCTCCCTCTCTCTTTCTCTCTCTTCCCAACTCTGTGACCTCTCTCTGTTTATCTCTCATCTCTCTTTCATTTTAAAAAGGTCTCTCACATGTTTTTGCCACTCTCCGACAATCCAGTCGAGTTAAGCTGGCAGCAGACTTCAAAGGAATTCGCCCTCCTTTTTTTCCCCCCTCTTCTTTTTATACTCGGCTTGCCAAAACCAAACAAGTTTAACAAGACTAAACTGTTTTACAGTTCGATGACTGTACACAGTCAGTGCTAAAGCGGTTATTTTGCCACCTGGATCTCCACTCTTTGTCGAATGGGCAGATGGCAGTGTTGATAACTCTGAAAATAGTCATTTTACACTTGGTTGCATGCTGAAAATAGCAGATCTACATCTACTAGCTCACAATGCGTCGCAGCGCGACGCATTGTGAGCTTGTAGATCTGCTATTTTCATAAGTGTAAAATCAGGCCATGACGAGGCCATCAAGTCCCGCCAAAACACATTTTAGTCGACAAAATCGTCTGTAGATTTAGTCAACTAAAATCTTATGATATTTAGTCGGCAAAAATTAGACTAGCACCAAAACATTTCAGCTGATTCAACTTAAACTAAATTTCACTAAATTAACTCCTGACAGTTTTCTGTCGTTTTTCATGTCAAGGACCGCCAAATATATAGGTAATTGGCCGCCGACCCCTGAAAATATGTTCAAATAGCAGATCTACAAGCTCGTAGCGCAGCACTCGGTGCCGCACTATGAGCTTGTAGATCTGCTATTGGGTGTCCAAACCGAAGAGCCAACTACATTACCAAATATAACCATGGACGTGCAAAGGTAAAAGATGAAATAAAATAGCCTTTCTTTGACTTTCTTTAAAATTACAAATGCCCTGCAGGTGAACAAAAAAACTCCAGTTCCAGTTCTGTTGGGCGAGCTGCTCACAATACAATTCAGGTGTGAAGCCGCGGGCCGCATAAAAATCCTCCCCGGGCCGCAGTTGGCCCGCGAAGCCGCTCTTTGGACACCCCTGGTATTAGTAGCTATACTGCTACAGTGCGCAGCATGTGCATGAGAGCCCTTTCTTCCATGCACAGCAACTATAGAAGGGTTCCATTTTGAGAATATTAACCCATTTTGACCCGAGATCAGATTCTAAAAATGTCTTCTACATCCTGGCAGTTTTCTGAAAAAGCTATGTTTCCGTGTCAGTCGCTCTTTGATTTTTCAAAAATAGCAGACCTACAAGCTCATAGCGCGCCACTCGGTGGCGCGCTACGAGCTTGTAGATCTGCTATTTTTCCAATAGCTAAAGCATAACATAATGCTAACACCAAAAGGGGTTCCCGCTCAAAATGGATTAAATGTGCGAGACTTGCAACGCATCGTGTTTTTACTTGGAAATCCGTTCTTTTCACCGTGCTCGTCGTACAATTAAAAAAAAAAAAAAAGTATACATTTGGCTTAATAGACCCGTCATTTGCGAGGCCAAAGAAAGCGGGTTGAAGGGTGCATGCGCGTGCGCACGCAGTGTCTCGGCTACACTAACCACAAACCACCACCGACGGTTCCCAGCATGTCAGTCAAACAGAAACCGATACCTCGTCCAGCCCCGCTGGTATTCCCCCCCCCCCCCCCCCCCCCTCGAACTGACAAGACACAACACACTATCGTAGTGTACTTAGTTAACTTTGTCATATACGATTACGTACTAGGGCATTGATTGATTGATTGATTGATTGATTGAAGAATTTATTAACAGTTTGCAGAATTACAGTACATTTCAAGCACAAACTCAATACAAAGGCTGTTAACTGTGAGTGGACGACCCAATTAAGCATTACACTTGTTTCCAACAGGGTCCACCATGTTCAAATCATCAAAACATTTAGAGACGTACAAATAGACACTTCTATAGACAGAACAGGAATTCATCAAAAAGGAATTCATCAAAAAGGAGGTAAAAAGGGAAAAGAAATATATACAGTGAGGGGAAAGAAGGGGGGGGCGGGGGGGGGGATTCAGATTTTACGGGGGCCAGTTTCGAATTGCAGCCATCCGTAGGTGCCCTTTGAGAGCGGTTTTGAAGGAGTCAAGGGATTCGCATGTCTTAATGACAGTTGGTAGGGCGTTCCACATTTTGGTGGCATAGGAGCGAAAAGAATTTAGTCCCTTGTTTGTGCCGAATCTGGGTTGTACATGGTTCGTTGCACTCCCTCTGGTGTTGTGGGTGTGGACTTCGTTAACATTAAGGAAGTATCTAGACAGGTACATGGGTATCTTGGTGGTGTATCGAATCTTGTGGACCAGACCCATTGCAAGATGCTGTACTCTGTCGTCGACCCTAAGCCATTCCAGCCTGTCGAAGTGGGCAGGGGTGAGGTGGGTTCGGGGGGCTAGATCAAGTAGGAGCCTGACCAGTTTGTTTTGGGAAGTCTGGAGCCTGGTTTTAAGGGCCTTTGAGGTGCTGTGGTACCAGGAGGTGCATGCATAGTCAAAGAAACCCTGTACAAGGGCTCCTGTTAAGGTCTTCAAGGTGTTTTTGTTGACCAGTGAGGAGATCCTGTAGAGGAATCTTGTTCTATGGTTGACTTTTTTGATTACGTTGGTGGCCATTTTATCACCGGAAAGATTAGCCTCCAGGATGGAACCTAGGTAGGTAATTTCATCTTTACGTGTGATAACATTGTCACCCACTCTAACCAAGAAGCCATTTGCCTTGCTGAGATTACTAATAGAGCCAAAGAGAATGGATTCAGTTTTTCCCAGGTGTAAAGATAGTTTGTTATCAGCGAGCCAGGTGCAGATTCTACCGAGTTCAGAGCTGAGGGCATTTTCAACCTGCAGTTTGTCCCTGTCCGAGACCAGCAGTGCTGAGTCATCTGCGAACAGGAACAAGTTGCAGTCACATGCTGAAGTCATGTCGTTTACATATATTAGGAACAGTAGAGGCCCTAGTATGCTTCCTTGTGGAACGCCACAGCTCACTGGGAGGGGGGGGGACAGTGTTCCGTTCACTTCCACCATCTGTTCTCTCCCCTCCAGGTAGGATTGCATCCAGCTCACTGATGTGCTATCGAAACCAATTGCTTTTAGCTTGTTAACCAGTATGGAGTGGTTCACGGTGTCAAAAGCCTTTTGGAGGTCCAGCATGACCATGCCGCAGTATTTGCCAGCGTCCACCTCTTGTTTGATGTGGTCGCTCAGATAGAGGAGGCATGTGTCAGTGGAGTGGGATGTTCTGAAGCCAGATTGGAACTCGTACAATAATTTATTAGTGGCAAGATACTTTTCAACCTGTTCATAGACTATTTTTTCCATCACTTTCGAGATGGAACTAAGAATAGAAATAGGGCGGTAGTTGCCGGGGTCTAATTTACTCCCTTTCTTGTGCAAGGGGGTTACTTTGGCCAGTTTGAAATCTTGGGGGACCTGTCCCTGTTTGATGGAGAGGTTTACTATGTGGGTGATGATTGGAGCTATAGAGATGGCTGAGTCTCTGAGAAATTTGGAGGGAATGTTGTCATGGCCTGTGGCCTTGTGGGGTTGGAGGGCACTCAGTTTCTTAATTACCTCATCAGTTGTTACCATAACTAGTTTAAAATCGTCTTTACAAACACCTAGGTTTTTGTAGAAGGTTGTAATGTGCTCTACACCAAAGAGCCCAGAGTGGGAGGGCAGTTTGTTAACCAGAGTTGTTGATATGTTTAAGCATTAAGCAACTAGTCGACTAGTAAATCCACTAGTCGACCTTGTCGGTACAAGTTGACTAGTACCAACAAAAAAGATCAGGTAGATAATAGTTATAGTCACCAATGTACACAGATTATGTACAAATATATATATATATATATATATACTGTATATATGTATATATATATATATATTTTTTTTTTTACATAATAGGTAGTTAAACAACTAGTCGACTAGTCAACTAGGCAACTAGTCAACTAGTAAAAATGACTAGAAGTGAATGCCCTAATACGTACGTACTCGTTGTATTCTCGTATGAAATCTCGTATAAAAGTACACGCAGACAAGGCAGCTTCATACCATGTGTTCACTTCTTTACATCCTCTTTCTTATCACTTGACCCTCATGACATCATCAATACGGGGCGACTGTGGCTCAAGAGGTAGAGCAGGTCGTCCAATGATCCATGGGTCGGCGGTTCGAATCCCGGCTCCTCCTGTCTACATGTCGAAGTGTCCTTGGGCAAGACACTGAACCCCAAATTGCTCCCGATGTGCTGGTTGGTGCCTTGCATGGCTTCCGCCGCAATCGGTGTATGAATGTGTGTGTGAATGTAATGCATAATCTATGTAAAGCGCCTTGGATAAAGGCGCTATATAAATGCACCATTTACCATACAATATCATTCACCTTTTCTCATTAGGGCCCCCTATAGTCTACCTCAGTGCATTGCACTTTCAGACCATACACAGTATTAGCCTGGCTAAGAAGCCAGACTCAAATCGTGTGGTATTTGAGTCTGGAGATGCTGTGTATGGATCTTGTTTCCCGGGAGGCGGGTTCAAACATTTTCTCTTTGACGCAATTGGTCAGAGCTACTGTCAGTCAAATGTCTCAAGCATTGAACGTCACTGTACCAAAGCCCGCCCATATTGCATACCGTGTCCCGATTGGCCACACCAGTTCTCTGGTGTAGGAAATGGGCGTACAATTGAGCCTCTCCAGACCGTAATCCGCCGGCAGGCAATTTTCTTTTTGCCAACGGCTGATTCGGTCTGGCTTATTAGCCAGGCTAACACAGTATATCACAGTACTGTCTGTCACTTATCACACCGCCATCCTCACCACCGTCCCACACGCACACTGAATATGTTAAAGTAACCTCCAGTGTCAATACAAACGCCGACTGATATGATCAATACCGCAGCCACACACACACACACACATGCCGTACAAATGTGGTTTCCGCGACTCAATATGTACAGCCCTCGGAGCCGATGCTTTTGGTCAAGAAGATAACTATGTTTTAAAACTGTTTTTCAATCCAAGCAATTCAGGTTTGGCCCATAACACTTTATGATTAGCATGGCTAGCTCTCCCGGCTTAACCCATTAAGGACGGGAACCCCTTTTGGTGTTTTAAGCGTTATTGTATACTTTAGCTAATGAAAGTACATAGCAGATCTACAAGCTCACTCATAGCCACGCTACGAGCTTGTAGATCTGCTATTTTTGGAAAATTGTGAAAATGTGGCACAAATCTTTGAATATATATTCTTTCACAGTGAACGTTTTTTTTAACTCATACTTTTGCTTCTGCTTTTTGTCCCTGGAACCACATATTTTCAGATAGGGGTACGCGGCCAGATACAGATAATTCTGGGGGTCCTCGACATAAAAAAGGTTGATCAACCACTGACATAGAAACATAGGTTTTTCAGAAAAACTGTCGTGATTTAGAAGACATTTGTAGAATCTGGTCTCAGGTCTAAATTGGTTAAAGGGGCATTCCACTCATTTTCAACATTTTACTATGTCATTAATATACCTTAGAGCTGTTGTGTGGAAATAATAAAAACGTTCCCCCATTCTGTGTTTCCTAGAACTGTAAGTATGAAAAAAATCATTAACATGGTGAAACACATCTTGATGATGTCATCAAGATGTGTTTCACCATGTTAATGATTTTTTTCAGATCTCCAGTTTTAGGAAACACAAAATGGGGGAACTTTATTATTTCCACACAACAGCTCTAAGGTATATTAATGAAGTAAAATGTTGAAAATGAGTGGAATGCCCCTTTAAAAGGTTCCCTGACATTCAACCATCGTATCATCACATGAGGCTTCAGATCACAGCAGAGTTTGAAACCAATACTCCTCCTCTTTCTCCTTCAGAAAGCTGCACTTGCAGAGTCTGGCATTCCACAGAATAAGAGTCCAGGGACACAGAGGCTGGCCCCCTTAACATTCCCCAAACCAATCCCCACTCCGCCTTTCTGTGGCTGGACGCCGTGTTTCACATGAAATTCGTTCGCTGAGGGATTGTGGGTAATAAAAACCCTTGTCCTCAGCCAGAGGGCACGGCCCTGGTCAAGGGGTGGGCTGGGTTGCGCAGAGCCGCAAGAAGTGGGTCGTCGTTGCACACACAATGGAAAACACACCACAACAGCCACGGGATTAGCGCTGTCAGCGGTACACATTTTAACCCATTTTGGGCGGGAAACCCCTTTTTGGTGTTTCAAGCATTATGTTATACTTTAGCTATTGAAAAACAGCAGATCTACAAGCTCGTAGCGCGGCACTCGGTGCCGCGCTACGAGCTTGTAGGTCTGCTATTTTTGAAAATTTGTGAAAATGCGGCGCAAATCTTTGAATATATATTCTTTCAGAGCAAACGATTTTAAATTTTTGCTTCTGGGGGGCGGGGGTCCCCATATTTTGAGATGGAGGTCGGAGGCCAAATACATAACATTTTTGGGGTCCTTGACATGAAATAGTTTGAGAACCACTGAAACAGAAACATAGGGTTTTTCAGAAAACTGTCAGGATTTAGAAGACATTTTGTAGAATCGTCCTCAGGTCTAAATGGGTTAAGTTGATTCATTGTCACACAAATAATTGCGATTAACGATGTAATTGTGTTTTTTTTTTGGCGTCGGAAATTGGAACATCATGAAAAACATTTTTAATTCTGTGTTTGTCTTTCAGGCTTTGCAATGCCAAAGAGCACAGGGCAGAGATGACCAATAACTGAAATATACCACGGAATTACAATTACTGTATGACAAGATAATTGATTAGACGTTTATGTAATAAATTGTGACAACCACACACAGGATTTATATGATATATTATTGCGACCGCAGGTTGCATTTACTATGAAAACGTGCATTTCCCATCAGTTGGTTGGTTGGGTGGTTGTTGGTCCGTCAGGCATGACCATATATGGTCAATGCCTCGTGACATCATCAGGGATGGAGATCCCATATATGGGAATCCCTGATGTCATAAATATTGGCCAGCAACTCTACATCTACTCACCGTTAGATCTCCATATATGGAGCGGAACTGTTCTGACACTGTTCAAACCCTGTACACTCAAGACACGCTCCATATATGGCCAGTACATAATTCATTCCATATGTTTATCTGACCCCCCCATGCCAAAGTGCCAGCGCTCGTCCAGCAGTCTACCATCACCTAGGAACATGTGTGTGTGTGTGTGTGTGTGTGTGTGTGTGTGTGTGTGTGTGTGTGTGTGTGTGTTGTATATGCAGACGTCAGAACATCATTGTGATGTCAGAACAGGCCAGCTCCATATATGGAGATGTCCAGAGCCTGGGCAGGGGCCCTGTCCCCAGGCACAACCGGCGATCCGACCGACTCGACACCGGGCACTGCACTCCCTGTGGGGGTGTGGAACGTGTGTGTCACATTTGAAGTCGGTGGGGCGAACGGTTCTCGAGCTACGTGGATTACAGACGCACACACACACGCACGTATACACACACACATAGAGACGTGGTGCACATTTACATTAGGATGGCTCAGAATGCTGCATGGCGAGTGGTTCATTCAGGGTGACGGGGGGGAAAAAAAGATAGATGCATTTCCATTTTCCACAATGGATGTCTCCGGAAGATAATATCGCATACTTTGGCCAGAAATGATCTTGAAAGACAAACTGTTGGCAATGCGATGCTGGAAATGAAAACACAGACGGACAGGCAGACAGACAGGCTCAGATGGGATCAGACAGGTCCTCCGAATGGACCGGGACCAGCATTCCTAAAGCAGCCGTGAGAGATCATGGGACCCCACCTGGAAAGAGGAAACAAGGGAAACCAAAAACAACCTGGTAGAGAGAACTGTGACCGCAGAAGTGGAAACGGCGAAGTCGGGGGCGAGGCGCGGCGCGGCGAGGCACGGCGCGGCGCTCTGCACAGACAGACAGGATATAGGGCCAGATCCAGGCAGATCTAGTCGGGAAGGATTATGCTCCACGGGGAAGAGGATACGGTTATATTGTCAATACTAGACCTGTACGTGCCCGTCGGCCACCGGCCTACTGAAGAACGATGCAACTTGGGAACCTACCAATAACCCGTTAGTTACCCACCCGTCCACCTCGGCAGCCGAAATTTGGTATATAGCCTTTTTTATTGGCCTAAAATATTGTCTATATACATACATTCATGAATCCACTTGCTGACCGGCTGTTAGTATTGGGCAATTTGTTTTAAAGGGGTTTCTTGTGACCCTAACATTAACATCCTATGGCTGGCAAAAATTTAAAAAATGTCAAACTTTCCTTTTGCTTTAAGTAGCATGTGACATGTCAAACTAGGGGGTTTTCATGATTCTGAATCCATTCCAAGCATTAGTTTTGCACAAAATACACTCCTTGGGCTAAAAACGGCCATAGACATCATGACAAATGTGATGAGGTCAACACATTTTGGGCACATTTGGGCATATGGCTGCTTTTAGCCCAAGGAGTGTATTTTGTGCAAAACTAATGCTTGGAATGGATTCAGAATCATGAAAAACCCCTAGTTACTTAAAGCAAAAGGAAAATTTGACATTTTTGCCTGCCATAGGATGTTAATGGTAGGGTCACAAGAAACCCCTATAAAAAAAGATTGCCCAATACTAACAGCCGGTCAGCAAGTGGATTCATGAATATATTATGTATATAGACAATATTTTAAGCCAATAAAAAAGTCTATATACCAAATTTCCCGCTTTAAACAAAAGAAGCCTGTCGGCTGCCGGACTATTGTCAACTTGTCATAGCAGCCGTTTTAACTATCTGTCTGTGTCCCCTTTGTGCCCATACTGTATAAGTGTATATGGAGATCTCTGTATCTGTCTGTTTGCCGGTGTCTGACGTGCAAACTGACTGTGAAAAGTGGACTGGTTAAGATTAAGGTCAACTGGCAGGTGTGGGGTTGCCATGGCAATCAATTGGCTGAGGCAGAGGCTGGAAATTGCACAGGTGAGGGTACTTTGGCTTATTAGCTCCACTGGCCGAGCCTGACCAGAGCCTTTTGTGGTCTGTAGCGCGTGGAAGGAATACGTTATTCCAACCAGTTCCTTTCCCCTCCATCAGGCACCCCGGCTGGCCAGGGGGAGGCAGTATAGAGACATGTTTTTGTGAGGTTACCTACCCTATAGGCTAGGGTCTGCATGTTCTCCCCGTGTCCCCTAGAGGGCCTAAGGGACGTTCTTCTGCGAGAATTGAAAGCTTATTTTCTAGTCTAGGACTAATCGCGACACAGACACGGAAGCCTGCCGCTACTAAGACTGCGTTGCGTGTGCGCATGCATGCGGATGTGTGACATAAAATAAAAAATGCATGGCAGGTAATAATCCCTCGGCTGTTTATTTCTCCTGGCCCTCGTCAGGGTAGGAAGCACAAACACCTGCAAGTGTGCTGCGTGCCCTGTGTGTGTGTGTGTGTGTGTGTGTGTGTGTGTGTGTGTGTGTGTGTGTGTGTGTGTGTGTGTAATGGGGGGAACACTGAGGCAGCTGTTGTTCTCATGCCAGCCATCCGGATGCCCTCGCTGCCCAGTGCTCCCATCGCATTCGCCCATTGCGCACGCACGCGCACTCTCACGTGTGTGCGTGTGCGTGTGCGTGTGCGTGCGTGCGTGCGTGCGTGCGTGCGTGCGTGCGTGCGTGCGTGCGTGCGTGCGTGCGTGCGTGCGTGCGTGCGTGCGTGCGCGAGAGAGAGAGAGAAAGAGTGTTGTGTATGATTCTGCGCTCCAGGTGTCAGCTGCCTCATCATCATTACTGTGACAGGGCGGGCTGTGTGCAACACACACGTAAGTAAAAAGAAAACTGCGTCACACTAATTACACCAAAAAAAACACGCGAGCACCACAACAGGACCCACATGCTCCTCCTGCACAGTCAAATCCTATGTGTTCACTCTTAATTACCAGAGCGTGACCCACAAATGGGCCTTAAATGAACTTAAGGCCACTCAGGACAAAACCATTGCGCGTGCGTGCGTGCGTGCGTGCGTGCGTGCGTGCGTGCGTGCGTGCGTGCGTGCGTGCGTGCGTGCGTGCGTGCGTGCGTGCGTGCGTGCGTGCGTGCGTGCGTGCGTGCGTGCGTGCGTGCAGCCCCCGTCCACAAGTAGCCGTTTTTTTTTTAAACAGAGCTTTTTATGCGTTTTTTCAAGATCGGGCGGTCCACACGCAAAAGTGCTTTTGGTCCATAAAAACGAATATTTAAAAAAAAAACTCTGGCATGTCTGCTGCCAATTACATATCTTTTTTTTGGGGTCCTTGACATGAAATAGTTTGAGAACCACTGATTCAGAAGACTGTCACATGATTTAGATTTTGTAGAACCTGGTGTCAGGTCTGAAGTGGTTATTAACCCATTTTGGGTGGGAACCCCTTTTGGTGTTTTAAACATTGTTATAATTTAGCTATTGAAAAATAGCAGATCTACAAGCTCATAGCGCGCCACCGAGTGGCGCGCTATGAGCTTGTAGGTCTGCTATTTTTGAAAAATCGTGAAAATATGTATTTCAGAAAACTGGAGGATTTAGAAAAGATAAAATAATTTTGAGGTCAGGTCTGAAGTGGTTATTAAGGAGGTCTTACTTGGTGCAGTCGTTGAAGAGCTCCTTGCAGGCCAACTGCTCCAGCTTCTCCCTGCATCCCACCACCACATCCTGAGGTATGTCTGGCAGATGGGCTGCCGACTGGAGGAGCAGAGAGAGGGACACAAACCTTACCGTGTGCACGGACTCATTAAAGCGAGAAGAAAACCTCACTACTGAAAACCTCTGTTAGGCCAAATGCCCTAAACAATAGAGGGTATGCGCGTGCATAAAGTGACTGGCAAATGGAATGGCAAAATGGAGTGGCAGAGTGAGTTTAACATCATTTAATGCTATCAGATCAGTCAAGGCCAGAAAGTAGTTTTTTGCCACTCAGGTATGATGATGATGTCACGTGCATACCCTCCATTAGCACAACATGTAATAATAATGATGTTTTGTTCATATTTTTTCCTTCTACATTCCAGTTGAAGAAATCACAGATTGAGGCTGTAAAAACCTTTATTTTTATGAGCTAGTTTGACCACTTCAAACACTCGTTTGAACACTTGACTATACTCTTTCAACTTAAAGTAACTACCGAAAATAGCCAATCTACAAGCTTGTGAGCTTGTAGATCGGCTATTGTCGGTGCACAACATGGTTCCAGTGAAGACTTTTGTGGAATCCGTGTGCGTGCGTGCGTGCGTGCGTGCGTGTCTCACCCCGTTATTGAAGTATGTGTCTAAAACATTCAGTCCATAGTCCCTCCTCTTCTCATCAGGGGCTAATTGGTACACGGCCTGTCAACAGAGGGCACAGAGACTGTTAATAACAACCACTGCACACGACACACACACACACACACACACACACACACACACACACACACACACACACACACACACACACACACACACACACACACACACACACACACACACACACACACACACACACACACACACACACACACACACACACACACACACACACACACACACACACACACACACACACACACACACACACACACACACGGAAGCTGCTCATTTAGCCACCGTCCATAATAAAACAACATAGTTGGGCAGCAGCAAAACCAAGAAAGAAGTGAGAAAGGTGGACACTTAAAAGAGGTGGGGTAAGTGATATGTTGGTTAAAGGAGCAGCACAGTAGCCCCTAAATGAGTTGACCTTCTGTTATATTGATTTATTAAATCGAACGGTGGAGCCTTGAATTCATGGACATTTTGGTGTTTTTGTCGCATTCCTAAAGCCAATAATTTGATGAGCGACAGAGTCTCCGGTGGGAGACTCAAATATGTCTCCATTGACTCAAATGATTGGCTTAGGAAACTACCATAACAAAAAAATCTCCATGAATTCACGGCTTCATAGGGTGTGAAATTCATAGGGTGTGAACGTTAGTAATAATTGGTATGGACCAGTGGTCCGGGGACCACCAGTGGTTTCAGAGTAAAAGCGGCCATGTTTTCACGGCACCCCAGAGCTCCTATTTTGAAGGAATCCCGGGACTGATTTGTGTTAATGTTTAATGATGGTGTTTGATTGTGCCGAGCAGGGAGAAAAATGTAGCAGAGCCGAACGCCAAGATAAAATATGCACACTTGTATTCTCATTCTATAATAAATATTGGTTAAATCTATTCGTGAGTTGTCTGACTGAACTTAATTTACAAGAACTTTGGGTCTGAGAGGCCAAATCTCATCAAACGGTGGTCCGTGACTCAAATGCTGAAAAAATAACGGGCCTTGCAGAGATTAAAATAGGGTGCATTTGCATCCCAAGACTCAGTTTACCTCTGCGACCTCTGCATCCACGGGATGCACTACTGTTTTTATTCTAGTTTATTTTTGCTAGCTTTAGTTATAATAATAATTTATTCTTCTGTTTTCTACATGAATATAACCACATTATAACCATATAAAATTAAATTGGAGTTAAATGCTGCAATTTGTAAAAAATGGCAAAATATGACTCCTAACGTCGTTGAAGTGGGACTCATACAATGTCCCTGGGACTCATCTAAAAGACCATCCCTGCATTCCGGGACTCATTACATTGAAAACCTACAGTACAGTTGGAGGCCATCGATATTGTCCTTTTCTTTTTGCTGAGGTTTGCGTGATCTGCGCAAAAGGACAGTTAACCCATTTTGGGCAGGAACCCCTTTTGGTGTTTTAAACATTATGTTATAATTTAGCTATTGAAAAATAGCAGATCTACAAGCTCATAGCGCGCCTACGACCTTGTAGGTCTGCTATTTTTGAAAAATCGTGAAAATATTTATTTCAGAAAACTGGAGGATTTAGAAGGATTTTTTTTAAATTTTGAGGTCAGGCCTAAATGGGTCAAATGATAAGGGACAATATCGGTGGCACCCAACTGTATGTGCATTACTGGCCTTGACATGAAGAAGGTTGAAAATCACTGGATTTCCACCCAAGCCCCCACAGAACAGCTGTCCAACATGGAAGCTGCCATGGGTCTACTGGCCCAAACTGGAACTGCAGCAGCACGTTCATGGAGGTGGACGGACGTTCAGTGACGTCATGCGTAACGCGCGTCGTCAACCCTGACCTCAAACTTGAGGTCAGCTCTCAACTTCCGCTCGCTTTTACTATTTTGAATAGTTCAACTAGCCAATCTACATTCATTGACACATTGTGAGCTTGTAGACTGGCCATTTTAACTATTCAAAAATGTTTTGCAAAATAGTAAAAAAAAAAAAAAGGCAAAGAAGTTTAGGGATAAGGGGTTCAGCGGTGACGAAAACGGAGCCCAGAGTGTTTGATCATTAACAGCCAATGAGGAGAGAGCACCCATTTATCAGATTCAATGTCATAGTGTTCCAGGTTCCAATGTCGTACTGCTCATTTCTGTCTTTTCACTTGTTCATCCTACATGACGTTCTCTCTCCTGACTGGCTCAAGTTGGTAATTTTTTTTATAATAATAATAAGTGATGCTTAGTTAAATGCTACGGACAACTTGTAAATGCTTGGCTTTGTTCAATATTTTTTATTTATTTATCGAGTTGTTTTTTTCCTCCCTGCTGGGCAGTGGTGTAATGGTGATTTAGTTTTCGGCGGGAGCGGTATTTTAATGACTCAATCTTAGGCCTCACTCAGACCTTTGCAGCATTGCTGCATGCTTGTTGTATGAATGCTGTGAGTGTCATGGCCGCCCCAATGCATTTCCAATGAAAGTCACATGGTTTGAGGACTACATTTTGGACTACAAGCTGTTGTATGGCTTTCGGCTGTGTTTCGACTGCGCCCCTCCCCCTCATACAACACAAGTGTTGTGTCAGACCATGTGACTCCCATTGGAAATGCATTGGGGCAAGCTGTGTCACACCCTTTGTATACAGCAAGCATACAGCAATCTGTTGTAAAGGTCTGAGTGAGGCCTTATGACCTCCAACGTCGTTGAGACAAACAGAACACGGGGTCGAGAATGTTGTCAGCTGGCAGCACTCGACATGAACCCCGCACTGATCGTCCCTGTGATAACACAACAGAATTCACCCTTTGTCAGCCTTCCGATTGGTCCCCGACCGACTAACCAGCAAGCTCGTTCTGCCTCGTTCCGCCCTGGGTTCCACCTTGTTTATGTTGAATTTGCTAAAACATCATTTTTGGAGAGAAAAAACTAAAAGACTAAAAACAAACATGACATGCCCTGTAGTCACCATGCTGCACCTGTGATGTTCCTTTTTTTACTGACACCAAGTTTAAAATAACAATTGAGTGAACAGAATATCAATGCGAAGCAACTGAAAAAACCTGTTATTTCAATGGTAGTGGATGGAGAGAGAGGGGATTTTTGTCCAACCACGAAACGGCAACCAATGGGTGCGAAGAGGGGGCAGAACCAAGGGCGGGACTTGACAAAGGGTGGATTGCAAAAAGGTGGGTTGATCACCAGCGTTGGCCTGAAGGAGCCGGGAGAGTCTCCGCAGGCGCTGGGTTCCTCGTAGCGACTAGCAGTGGTGGAAAAACTACTCAAATGTTTTACTTAAAGCCCATTTTGACCTGAGATCAGATTCTAAAAATGTTCTTCTACATCCTGACAGTTTTCTGAAAAAGCTATGTTTCTATGTCAGTCGTTCTTCGATTTTTCAAAAATAGCAGACCTACAAGCTCGTAGCGCGCCACTCGGTGGTGCGCTATGAGCTTGTAGGTCTGCTATTTTTCAATAGCTAAAGCGTAACATAATGCTAACACCAAAATGGGTTAAGTAAAAGTATCAATCTACCAAAAGTAGAAAGTATACTCACTATGCAGAATGTCCGTATGTCAAGTTTTCAAAATGTATAAAAATATTTTGAAAAATCGACAAGCTTGATCTAGAAGCACAACGCGTTGCGATGCGGCGCATTGTGAGCTTGTAGATCAGCTATTTTCGAATGGCCGAAATGTATATAGGGCTGATGAAGGTAAAAAAAAGAATAATCTGAATCTAGAATGTAACTAGTAACTTAAGTTTTCCAATAAATGTAGTGGAGTAAATATTTGCCTCTGAGATGTAGTGGAGTAGAAGTAAAAGTATTGGAAATACTCAAGTACAATACCTCAAAATGATACTTAAGTACAGTACTTTAAGTAAATGTACTTAGTTACTTCCCACCAGAGACCTACGGTTGGGTTCCCGTCGTTTTTGCCTGGAGGTCAAATCAGAATCTATAGCTTTCCAGAGGTACCTACAGGGATTTATTCTCAGCCACACACCTAGTCCAACCCCCAGATTCTTAGCCACACCCCTAGATTTATTTAATGTGCAGTGTGGCCATTAAGCCACAGGGTGGCATTTCAAACTACATGTACATGTGCTGTAAGAGCCATAGTGGGGGTTAACGAGTCCTATCCAATGCACCTGTGTGATATTAGGAGGTTAACATGACCTGTAGAATGCAGCTCTGTGGGTTCTGAGTTAATTGTATTAATGAGCCTTAGCCAATGGGATGCTCCTTGCCATGTTGATTAGCAACTCATATTGTCTGGGGGGTTTGCTGGCAGTGTGAAGTGAAGCAGCTTTGGAGCAACACAGTTTTTGACCACACATACACACACAGAAAGGAAATAAGTTTTTGTATTGTTTTTTGATCAAAGTAAAGAACCTTTTTTTGTACAATACTGTGAAGAACTCCTTTTGTGCGTCAAGCTTTTGCCCTAACCGTAGACTGCTACATTTAAGTGTGCAAACTTAAAGAAGAGGAAGTTTGCCACTACATGTGCGCTGATATAGTATGAGTCAACTCGTGAGGAGACCAGCATTAGAAAACATCTAATAATGACCTTAACTCATTCACCATGTTAAAAAACACGAAAAACACGTCCTTGGCGCTCCAGGACATCATGAAAAAGAAGTTAAATAAGTCCTTGGCACCCATTGAGTTAATGTATGTGATTCAGATTAATTTTACTTAGGTTTACGGGTGGGTGTATAAATTAAATAAATAGTAGTAGGAAACTTTGTTTGTCTAGGAAATGACTAGTAGTTTTTAGCTTAGTTTTTAGTCTTTGTAAATCCTCTCAGGGGATGCCTTGAATTATAGGAGCTGAAAAGGGTGCTAATGTAGGCTATAACAGACAGAAAGATGTAATGGTGTGGGCGTTCCCGTTGCGTTCAGACAGTAGTCCATTACTCCAATGCACTATACTTGCATAATTCTAAATAGAATCCAAAAGGGAAACACGCACATCTCAAAAACCGTCTACGGGCGCTGAACAAAAATACGTACAGATGAGAAGGTAGGAAGTCCGCACGCCGGTCTGAGATACGTTTTGACCTTCAGGTATGATGTCATACCTGACCGGCTGAGGGTCGAAATGGTGTTTCTCTTTAAAAGATTTATCTCGTGTGAGAGAGGCGCTCTTATCATCATACCGTACGTCATCATGAATCACATTCCGTGCTCAGCCAATCAAGTCATCACAAATGTCATTCCGGCCAATCACTGTGGGCGTCTTCACTTTTCTGCCCTCGCTTTTATCTTCAAAATGTACTTTGCTCAGCCAATCAAATCATCGCTATGGGGTGATCAGCCAATCATCAGCCAATGTTTGTGTTCGTTCACACAGGCCCGGAAGCAGTGTTGTTTTCGTCGACTAAAACTAAGACAAAAAATGTTCGTCGACTACCTTTATTCACTGACTAAATGGAAACTAAGCTATGATGACTAAGACTAAATATATTATATTTATTATATCAACAAATAAAAACTAGACTAAAATGTTAGGAAGAGACTAGTGGACAAGGGATCCAGTACGAGTCATTTTACACTTGGTTGCATGCTGAAAATACAAGCTCCCAACGCGTCACGCGTTGTGAGCTTGTAGATCGCTATTTTCAGCAAGTGTAAAATCAGTCATTACGGCATCAAGGCCCGCCAAAACACATTTTACTCGACAAAACCAACTGTAGATTTAGTCGACTAGAACTAGATTAACACAAACGGGTGACTAAAACAGGACTAAAACTAAATGAAGTTTCCAAAGACTATGACTGAACTAAAAACTAGAAATTTGCTGCCAAAAACAACACTGCCCCGGAAGTCATAGAGAGTTGAAGCACTGAAACTCCATCTTGGCGGAGAAAGATCACCCTGGTGGTCTTGTTGCCTCGGTCACTGCCGTGTGGCCCGTTCTCTGTATATTTAACCCATTCAGGCCTGACGTCGAAATAAAATAAAAAAAAGTTTTCTAAATCATGACAATTTTCGGAAAGATTTGAGGCACATTTTAACGATTTTTCAAAAATAGCAGACCTACAAGCTCATAGCGCGCCACTCGGTGGCGCGCTATGAGCTTGTAGATCTGCTATTTTTCAATAGCTAAATTATAACAATGTTTAAAACACCAAAAGGGGTTCCCGCCCCAAAATGGGTTAATGGTTAATGTGGTTAAACGCTAACGTGACATGGATGCGTTCCAGGTCTCAATGGATTAAACACTGACGTACCATCGCTAAAAGACTGTGATTTTCTTAGTCTAATATGGCCAGGAGGAGTTTGTAGATTGTCTGAGGTATGACCGCCTTGTGGTGCGCTTTGTTAGAAAATATTCCCTGCGTGACAGAGGAGAAATTTGGACGAGTACACATTACGTCACTGCCAGAGAAATGGGCCTAAGCCATTCCGGGCGGGAACCCCTTTTGGTTGTTAGCATTATGTTGTGCTTTAGCTATTGAAAAATAGCAGATCTACAAGCTCGTAGCGCGCCACTCGGTGGCGCGCTACGAGCTTGTAGGTCTGCTATTTTTTGAAAAATCGAAGAACGACACATAGAGACATAGCTTTTTAAGAAAACTGTCAGGATGTAGAAGACATTTTTTGAATCTGATGATCTCAGGTCAAAATGGGCCTAAGCTGCACTAGCACACATTACATCACTGCCAGAGAAATGGGCCTAAACTGGACTAGCATACCTCACCCAGAGAAATGGGCCTAAACTGGACTAGCACACATCACTGCCATAGAAATGGGCCTAAACTGGACTAGCACACATCACCCAGAGAAATGGGCCTAAACTGGACTAGCACACATTACATCACTGCCAGCGAAATGGGCCTAAACTGGACTAGCATACATCACCCAGAGAAATGGGCCTAAACTGGACTAGCACACATCACTGCCATAGAAATGGGCCTAAACTGGACTAGCACACATCACCCAGAGAAATGGGCCTAAACTGGACTAGCACACATCACCCAGATAAATGGGCCTAAACTGGACTAGCACACATCACCCAGATAAATGGGCCTAAACTGGACTAGCATACATCACCCAGAGAAATGGGCCTAAAATGGACTAGCACACATCACCCAGAGAAATGGGCCTAAACTGGACTAGCACACATCACCCAGAGAAATGGGCCTAAACTGGACTAGCACACATCACCCAGAGAAATGGGCCTAAGCTGGACTAGCACACATCACTGCCAGAGAAATGGGCCTAAACTGGACTAGCACACATAACCCAGAGAAATGGGCCTAAACTGGACTAGCACACATCACCCAGAGAAATGGGCCTAAACTGGACTAGCACACATCACCCAGAGAAATGGGCCTAAGCTGGACTAGCACACATCACCCAGAGAAATGGGCCTAAACTGGACTAGCACACATCACCCAGAGAAATGGGCCTAAACTGGACTAGCACACATCACCCAGAGAAATGGGCCTAAACTGGACTAGCACACATCACCCAGAGAAATGGGCCTAAACTGGACTAGCACACATCACCCAGAGAAATGGGCCTAAACTGGACTAGCACACATCACCCAGAGAAATGGGCCTAAACTGCACTAGCACACATCACTGCCAAAGCATGAACCAACGGTCCAAGTCGAGCACTGAAAGGTTTCCTTTGCGCATTTATGTGCATATTATGAGAATGAGAGTGAGGCTGTATTCTCGTGCGTGTGCGCGCACCATCCTGGCTCTAGTGAGACTAATGTAGGTTCTTATTAAATAAGCATGACCCCCCCCCCCACCCCCCCCCCTCCCCTGTTTTCCTTTTCTTGGACACCTCCAGGGGCCTCGACACAAGCCTGGGCCTGTGTTTGCTGTCACTACCCAGGGGATCTGCCTATGACGTGGGCCTGAGCTCATGGAGGGAGAGAGAGAGTGCACGGAGGAAGGGAAGGGGAGGGGTCGCTCCACTGACAGCCTGTCCAAATCCCCCCGGTCGCCCCGCTGCGGCCCCCCACCGACACACTCTCCCCCCCCCCCTCTCCCCCGCCGCTGCCAAGACCAGGCAATCCACCAAAAGCCTGTTCTCCTCCTCCTCCCCCACCCCACCCCACCCCGGGCCCCTCACAGCCCCCCCACCCACCCCCACCCCCACCCACCTCCCACCCCACCCAGGCTCTAACAGGCCCAGACATGGGCTTGTCCCGTGGCGGGGGTGGGCAGCAAAGAGAGATGGAGAGAGAGAAAAGGGGGAGAGGGGGGGGCAAAAGAGCACAGCACAAAATTAAGGCATATTAGCGGCAATGAGATTAAGTGTGAAAGTCCGGATATGAGAGAGAGAAGAGAGAGAGAGAGAGAGAGAGAGAGCGAGAGAGAGAGAGAGAGAGAGAGAGAGAGAGAGAGAGAGAGAGAGAGAAGAGAGAGAGAGAGAGAGAGAGAGAGAGAGAGAGAGAGAGAGAGAGAGAGAGAGAGAGAGAGAGAGAGAGAGAGAGAGAGAGAAGAGAGAGAGAGACTGCAGCTGTAAACTCTGCTGTAATCTTACCACAGCATCCATAAACTCAATGCAGCGCTTCAGTTCTGGCCTGGTGTCACAGTACTGGCGGAACAACAGCCGGCCAATGGGCTGCCTCTCACATAGACTGGTGTAGTCCCTGTCTGGAGAGAGAGAGAGAGAGAGAGAGAGAGAGAGAGAGAGAGAGAGAGAGAGAGAGAGAGAGAGAGAGAGAGACAGGGTTAATATTGAACATGGCTGTTTTAAATTGAATTGCATTAATCCATTTGTTCAGACAAGAGTGTGTGAGAGAACAGTCAAGAGTAGCCTACAACAACAACACCACACCTACACACCACACACACACACACACACACACACACACACGGCTGTCAAATTTAAGTAGACGATTAAGTGTCATAGAAATAAATGCGATTAACGATGTAATGGTGTTTTGGGCATTGAACAGGGGGACATAATATTACCAATAAGGAATACATTTCTGCTCGCCCGATATTCAAAACATGCACAGGGCAGATATAACTGAAAAATACAACCAAAAAAAAGTAGCTGATCTGCAAATTGAAATGAAATCAGCTTTTTTTGTAAGGTACGAGTTTTTTTCAACAGACTGACGATTACGACAAAATAATTGTGATTATCTCAAATATTTGCAATTAGATGATTATGTAATAATTCTGACAGGCACGCACGCGCACGCACGCACGCACGCACGCACGCACGCACGCACCCACGCACGCACGGAACCTGTGTGAACGGGTTCTTCGTGCAATGCAGCTGGCCCACAGGCTATTAGAACGGTGTCTGTTTGGAGTCATGTTTCCTCCACGAGGAGGAAGAAGACCCAGTAGGACATGTTCCGTCAGCAGTAGAAGACACTCCCTGCCTCTTTCTCCCTGACCGTCTGCCTGCCTTGAGCTTTGGCTCAACACTACGCCAATATCCATGATCTCTTATCAACCTGTCTTTTTGACTGTGGGGGCCCCTCCAACGTCACACTGTGTGTGTTCCGCCCGTGACCGCCATGATTGAATGACGTAAGTGGGTTACTTCATCATCATACGTGATTACAAAATAGTAAAATTAAAATACATGACATGATTTAAAGGAGCATTCAGTGATTTGGGTGATTTGGAAAACCACCCAGTCCGCCCCGGTAACAAAATGTGCACATGCACACGCTCTACAGTGGGGGGAAGTGCACGTGCACCAAGGCCCGCCCCCACACATGATTGGAGGAAGGCCCCTTTCATCCTGATTGGATGAAGGCTTTGCCACCCGCCACCAAAACTGAAACTAGGGGGTTTTTTACCCCGGGGGCTCACTGGGGACAGGGAGGAACTCCTTATATGGTCAGCACACTCTATAGTAGGGAGGATTATCCAAATAAAAAGAAAAAATAAGTGAAATTTGAATGAAGCGAAATCACTGAATATACCTTTAATCCATTGAGACCTAATCCATGTCACGTTAGCGTTTAACCACATTAACCATTAACCCACTTTGGGGCGGGAACCCCTTTTGGTGTTTTAAACATTGTTATAATTTAGCTATTGAAAAATAGCAGATCTACAAGCTCATAGCGCGCCACCGAGTGGCGCGCTATGAACTTGTAGGTCTGCTATTTTTTAAAAATCGTTAAAATGTGCCTCAAATCTTTCCGAAAATTGTCATGATTTCGACGTCAGGCCTGAATGGGTTAATCGCAATGTGTCACAAAACACTATTTTGGCTACTATTTGCAATGCTTTCCAACCCTTTTCATATCAAGGCCCATTATTTATTGGGCATTTGAGCCACGCCTGCCACGGACCACCATTTATGAGCCACGCCTGCCACGGACCACCATTTGAGCCACGCCTGCCACGGACCACCATTTATGAGCCACGCCTGCCACGGACCACCATTTGAGCCACGCCTGCCACGGACCACCATTTGAGCCACGCCTGCCACGGACCACCATTTGAGCCACGCCTGCCACGGACCACCATTTGAGCCACGCCTGCCACGGACCACCATTTGAGCCACGCCTGCCACGGACCACCATTTGAGCCACGCCTGCCACGGACCACCATTTGAGCCACGCCTGCCACGGACCACCATTTGAGCCACGCCTGCCACGGACCACCATTTGAGCCACGCCTGCCACGGACCACCATTTGAGCCACGCCTGCCACGGACCACCATTTGAGCCACGCCTGCCACGGACCACCATTTGATGATTGTTAGCCTCTCAGACCCCAAACTTAAAATATTGTTATTGTTAGATAAGATTTTGTCCACATTTCCATGCTGCATTGATGTTGTATTGTTCATGAACAATAGGAGAGATAACAGCAAAACGTTGATTAAAAAAAACAATTATTCTACATTCTCTAATTGTGTACTTCTTGTACACATAATTTCACTCTTGTAAGGGTCCATTTGGTTTCATTTTACGCTCTCAAGAGTTAAAGGTCTAATAAGGGTCCATTTGGTAACCAACTCTCCATCATTTAGTTGGGGACCTCCTGGAACCCCCTCAGGGACCACTTCTAGCTGCTAGAAGTCTTGTTATTGAAAAGAACCTTAAGTCTAGCAGGTGAGCAGAGATCTGGAAACAACTGCTAGTTACTTTGGCATGGCTCTGAGTGAGTGAGTGCGTGTGCGTGCGTGCGCGCGTGCGTGTGCGCGTGCGTGCGCTCTCGCGTCCGACTCCACCCCAGCTCTAAATAATTTGAATATGAGTGTGGAGGCCAGCATGCAGCATTCCTCCAATGAAAAATGTCCTCTTTGCGTTGAGAACTCTCATAGTCTCTCGTAGTCATGAAGGAAAACAACTCTGAAAGAACAGAAACAAGAATGTCTCAGTCATAATTTCAAGGTCCAGTTAGCACATAGCATTAGCTTCTGTTGGTTCGCTCAGCCTCACTGTGTGGCTTTTCCTGTAGCTCCACTTAGCTCATAGCATTAGCTTCTGTTGGTTCGCTCACTGTGTGGCTTTCCTGTAGCTCGCGTTAGCTTATAGCATTAGCTTCTGTTGGTTCACTCACTGTGTGGCTTTCCTGTAGCTCCACTTAGCTCATAGCATTAGCTTCTGTTGGTTCACTCACTGTGTGGCTTTCCTGTAGATCTAGTTAGCTCATAGCATTAGCTTCTGTTGGTTCACTCACTGTGTGGCTTTCCTGTAGCTCCCGTTAGCTCATAGCATTAGCTTCTGTTGGTTCACTCACTGTGTGGCTTTCCTGTAGCTCTAGTTAGCTCATAGCATTAGCTTCTGTTGGTTCACTCCTTATGTCTCTTCAACTCTTGAGCGTAAAATTCATTCATTTTATGCTCTCAAGAGTTTTTATTTACAAGTCTACACAATTCAACGTTTGCCTGTTATCTCTTCTAATGGTACCAACATCAATACAGCATGGAATTGTGGACAAGATCTTATCCAACGACAACAAAATATTCTACGTTTTGGGTCTGAGAGGCTAGATCTCATCAAATGGTGGCCCATGGCCCAAACACCCAATAAATAATGGGCCTTGATATGAAACAGGTTGACAGCCACTGGCTTAGAGGTAGTCTATCATGAAAAAAAGTGTCCATTCCGGTCGCCTTCTACGTCGTCAGTAGTGGTGCGTGCAAATGTAGTCCAGGTGCTGTTCAAGCATGACAGAGAGAGAGAGAGAGAGAGAGAGAGAGAGAGAGAGAGGAGAGAGAGAGATAGAGAGAGAGAGAGAGAGATGGGTGTGCTCCAGGAACGAGAGGAAAAGATACGGGAAAGAACGCATGACAGAGAGAGATAGAGGGAGAGGGGGAGAGAGGGAGAGAGGGGGAGAGGAGGAGAGGGAGAGAGGGGGAGAGGAGGAGAGGGGGAGAGAGAGAGAGAGAGAGAGAGAGAGAGAGAGGAGAGGGATAGAGATAGAGGGATAGAGATATATAGAGAGAGAGAGAGAGCGAGCGAGCGAGCGAGCGCGAGAGATAGAGATAGAGATAGAGATAGAGATAGAGATAGAGATAGAGATAGAGATAGAGATAGAGATAGAGAGATAGAGATAGAGATAGAGATAGAGAGATAGAGATAGAGATAGAGAGAGAGATGGGTGTGCTCCAGGAACGAGAGGAAAAGATCCGGGTAAAGAAAGTGGGAGGAGCAAGGTGGGGGTGAAGCAGAAGCTGGAGGTTGTCTTTTTTGACGGGAGATGGAAGTGATCTTTGTACTCCAAACTGTTCTGTATATCAGAACTTAATTAAAAGAGAAATGTAGGCCAAAAACCGAGCAGCAGGTTTGTGTGAATGACCCACTAAATGTGCTTATCTGTGAGCATGTGTAAGAAACTAACAGAGAGAGAGAGAGAGAGAGGAATTAAAGAGTGTGCGCGCGTGGCGTGCGTGCGTGCACGCGTGCGCATGTTTCACTCAGACCCCCTTTCCACCGGTTGGTTCCCAATGGGAACCGGTTCAGTTCTTTTTGGTTCTTAGTCCATGAGCCAGAGCTCCAAAATTGGTGGGAAAAACTAGACCTATATTAAATTGTTTATAGGATCAATACAAGTAAATGAATACATGATAACCCTTCCAAAGTAGTAGCTTTTTCATATTTTCTATTATTTTGCATATTTAAAAATGTAAAATGTGTAATACAATAAATCATTGTCTTCGTGTAAGTACTCAATTGGGGAGGTTTCATGGTGATAACAATCTAATATAGGTTGTATAATTAACGTTCCAATTTTGGAGCTCTGGCTCATGGACTAAGAACCACAAAGAACTGAACCGGTTCCCACTGGGAACCAACCGGTGGGAAGGGGGCCTGAGAGACAGACGTGAAGATGTCCACGCAACACAAGACCCTACAGTCCTACACTATTAATCCAAATGATACACACTGCAAGCATAAATGTATCTCTAGATTAGTTCTGCTTTCAGAAGCATGGCAAAACGAGCCGCCGACGGCAGCCCAGAGAACAAAAGCAACAGTGACCATGTATGTACTAGATGGTTATCGTTTACTGCAGAAGAAGGCAGAGAGAGAGAGAGAGAGAGAGAGAGAGAGAGAGAGAGAGAGAGGGTGATTAGTCTAAGGCTAGCAGTCGCAGACAGAGTGGCTACAGGCTCCATAATGTAATCTGGGGTTCCTAGAAGTACTGGACTTGTCAAGGCTAAGGTCAAATGCCTGACATTATCAAGACACAACAAAGACACGACTACGCCACTCTCTACTACTGTCAGGCTCTGGTCAGCCTACGTCATGACGCGCGTTCGTGCGCGCGCGCGCGTGCGTGCGCGCGTGCGTGCGCGCGTGCGTGCGTGCGTGTGTGTGTGTGTGCAACAAGAATGGGGATTCGAGGTATATCTCTAGGCCTGTCACATTTATTACATAAACACCTAATCGGTATAATTTTTTAGATAATCGCAAGTTGTGATGTCATAATCGTCATAAATTGTTTCCATGTGGAAAAATGTTCCTAGAAGTTCCTAGAAGTACTGGACTTGTCAAGGCTAAGGTCAAATGCCTGACATTATCAAGACACAACAAAGACACAACTACGCCACTCTCTACTACTGTCAGGCTCTGGTCAGCCAACGTCATGACGCGCATCCGTGTGTGCGTGTGCGTGTGCGTGTGTGTGTGTGTGTGCGCATGCGTGCGTGCGTGCGTGCAACAAGAATTGGGATTGGAGGAATATCTCTAGGCCTGTCATGTTTATTACATAAACACCTAATTGCTATTATTTTTTTAGATAATCGCAAATCGTGATGTCATAATCGTCATAAATCGTTTCCATGTGGAAAAATGGAACTACATATTTTCAGATGGGGGTCCGTGGCCAAATACAGATAATTCTGGGGGTCCTTGACATGAAAAATGTGTGAGCACCACTGACATAGAAACAGGTTTTTCAGAAAACTGTCAGGATTTAGAAGGCATTTGTAGAATTCTAATCTCAGGTCTAAAATGGGTTATGTATACAAATAATGAATGTCAGTCATTTCTTTGTATATTTCAGTTATTTGTAACATCTGCCCTGTGCATGTTTTGAATACCAGGCAAACAGAAATGTATTCGTCATTCATACGTTCCAATGGCAAAAATACAATTCATTTGTTATTTATTTGTGTCAATTAATGGTCCACTTTACATGTGTAATCGTGACAGCCCTATACATCTCCCTCCATAGCTGTTGAATGACTCTCATATACAGTCACCGTCACCCACACATACAAACGGACGCACCAAATCAATTCAAACAGGTATATGAACCTAAACAGAGCACGTGGAATTCTTAATGTCTCTACCGATGTCTTTACTACTACATTAACTATTCTATTTTCAAAAATAGCAGATCTACAAGCTCATAGCGCGGCACCGAGTGCCGCGCTATGAACTTGTAGATCTGCTATTTTTCAATAGCTAAAGTATATCAGAATGCTTAAAACACCAAAAGGGGTTCCCGCCCAGAATGGGTTAAGATTACCAGTATTTAGTATTGAAAGGTGCAGCAAAGTGATTATATTTTGTTATAATTACTATAACTGTTAGTAAGTGTATATTCGGATAGTAAACCATTTCCATATTACTATCCTCGATATCTTATTCGGTAGTAAAGTGTTGGACAGACCTAGTGGGAATGTGCGTGCGCAATTTCACGGAAATCAGACGATTTGCAGCATTTTGTTTGAAACTGAGCACTCCTGCGAACTTTGGAAGCCAATCTTAGCCAATCGGGATGGAGTCTGAGAAATCTGAAAGACCCGTTTCGTTGAATGGCTCTAGAGAGACTGTGTACCAATTTGCGCGATGTTTGGACAGAATCTGTAGGTGTACTGTCCAAAAACTTGTTTTGCACAAAGCGGCCTTCTGGTGGCACTATAACAGGCCGTTCTGGAAATTGCGGGGCAGAGGTTCATTGTTGGCATCCAGGGAGTGTGTGTGCAAAATTTGGCATCGACCGGGTTAACGGTGCCGGAGATTAGCTGTTCACAGACGGACGGACACACGGACGGACGGACGGACACACGGACGGACGGACGGACGGAGTGCAAAACATACTCTCTCCCCATGCCTTCGGCCTGGTGGAGACAATAAGCGAATTAGCACAACACCCCATAACCCCATTCAATTCAATGCAATTCATTGAGGGCTTATGGTAGGGGAAATAGCCAATAAGGAGTTTTTGCACAAAAAAACACCTGGACCTCTTTGGTGGGGACGTAACAACTACAAAGAAAGGTAAGAAAGGTAAGAAAGCCTTCTAGCATGGAATCCTCCTTTAACATTTAGCTCTGCCAGTACTATAAAATGTAATATGTGTTCTGTAAGAAATGGATTAATGAGAGGCTAACTACGTTAACACAGACCACCGTCAGGCCTATACACTGCTTTCGTCAGAGTTAGTTTAATCCGAGAGTGAAACAAATACCCGTAACGGGTGTATGTTTATGCTCTAGTTAAACCAGCCAGCACTCAGATTTCACTCTGTTCAGCGATTACTAGGCACCGCTGGAGTGAGTCCATACCGATATCTACACCTCCATCATCCTGTCCGTGTCCTCATTCCTCCCATTCTCTCCCCCTCTCCCTCCCTCCCTCCTCCCCCTCCCTCCCTCCTCCCCCTCCCTCCATAACTCTGCTGGCCTGCTGCACTTTCCAGTATGCGGCTGTGAAGTGGTGGAGCGAGCGGAGGGAGGAACAGAGATAGAAAGGCGGATGGACAGCAAGAGATACAAACAGCAAGAGGGAGGGAGGGAATGTGGGGGAGGCTTCCACCGCAATCTACTGGCAGAGACGGCATGACGCACGATCACACACAGGCACTTATGCATGCAACGCGCGTGCCCGTGCGCACGTTACGACGCGCGCGCACAACGCACGCACGCACGCACACACACACACACACACACACACACACACACACACACACACACACACACACACACACACACACACACACACACACACACACACACACACACACACACACACACACACACACACACACACACACACACACACACACACACACACACACACACACACACACGAGAGAGCACTGATGCAGGGCGTCCATGGGGCTTCTCGAACCGTGACATTCGGTACTGGTGTAAAGTAACTAAGTACATTTACTTAAGTACACTTTTGAGGTACTTTTACTTTACTGGAGAGTATTTCAAATTTGACTTCTACTCGAATACATCTACTAGTTACTTTGTAGATTTGGATTATTGTTACAAAACATACATTAAGCCCTATTTACATTTCGGCCATTTCAAAATAGCAGATGTACAAGATGGGTCACATGGTGACGCATTGTGAGCCTGTAGATCTGCTATTTTTCAAAAGATACTTTATAAAACTTGGAGGAGTGATGAGGGCCCCACAGTGCAGGAGAATCGAGGGGGAGGGGAGGGGTGATGAGGGGCCCCACGGTGAAGGAGAATCGAGGGGAGGGGTGATGAGGGCCCCACGGTGAAGGAGAACCGGGGGGAGGGGTGATGAGGGCCCTACGGCGCAGGAGAACCGTGGGGAGGGGAGGGGTGTTGAGGGCCCCACGGTGCAGGAGAACCGGGAGAGGGGTTATGAGGGCCCCACGGTGCAGGAGAACCGTGGGGAGGTGAGGGGTGTTGAGGGCCCCACGGTGCAGGAGAACCGAGGGGAGGGGGTGGTGAGGGCCCCACGGTGCAGGAGAACCGAGGGGAGGGGTGGTGAGGGCCCCACGGTGGAGGAGAACCGAGGGGAGGGGTGGTGAGGGCCCCACGGTGCAG